>NW_015662456.1:187-967 GCF_001515625.1 Sinocyclocheilus rhinocerous | reverse complement strand
TTTACTATATAACCATTATTTCGCTAATAAACATCTAAATAAATAAAACTCTATGGAAATTATTTATTGTCTCCGCGAGCGATCGCAGTTTGAGTAAAGTTCTGTGTAACTGCATAGATAAACCGCGTTGTCAGCAGGCATTTCATAATCTAGAACGACAAAAACATTATTAATCCGATATAACGCAGGCATTTCATAATCTAGAACGACAAAAACATTATTAGTAATTTTTATATAACATGCCAGTTGAGCAATGCAATAAAATACGATGTTTTTTTTGTTATATTTCAATATTCCAGAGAATATTATTCAGTGAATTAACATTATCCAGTGAATTATTCTTGGCTCTGTAGCTATTAAACAGCTTATAAACCTACTAAAACTGTAGTTTAAAATGAAGTTGATATGACTCCTTTCCTTTATTTATTTTCTCCATTTGAAAACATTAGACATTGTACATTTATTTTGCTTGTTGTTAATATTAGTGTTATTTCTGTTGATGCTTTTTATAAATAAAATGTTTTTTTGTTGTTGTAATATGAAGATTAAATGTAACATGAAAGACTGCTAATTTCCAACACTTAAAAAAGAAAAAAGAAAAAAGATGACTGAAAAGAGGAAAAACCAAAGTGAAGTATGTTCTTACTTCACTCAGTCATTTATTTACTTTATAACAGTAAATAAATATCGGTTTGCATATCGGTTATCGGGCACATAAACACGCAAATAATTGGTATCGGTATCGGTTATAAAAAAAAATTAATATCGGTCGATCACTAT
>NW_015662456.1:0-139 GCF_001515625.1 Sinocyclocheilus rhinocerous | reverse complement strand
ATATTCAAAATGTAATAATCACTTGAATCTAGCTTGCGCTCACTGTTGTACACAGAAGCGGCTCCGGGAGGATGACGTATGAGTTCAGCTTTGCGCATGCGCGGCTCAGAAGTGACGAACGCGGAAGCGCAGGGGAGAG
>NW_015662455.1:697-805 GCF_001515625.1 Sinocyclocheilus rhinocerous | reverse complement strand
TCCAGAACAGTTCAACCCAAATATTCAGATGTGTGCAGCATTTTAGGGAGGACTCACAGTCTGTAAGTACATTTTCATATTTAAAGAATTTGCCACTGATGATTCAAA
>NW_015662455.1:0-342 GCF_001515625.1 Sinocyclocheilus rhinocerous | reverse complement strand
CACAATGCACTGGATAGTTGGCCAATCAGAGCACACCTCGCTTTTCAGGCCGATGAGCTTTGTAAAAATCGACGTGTTTCAGAAAGACGGGGCATAGAGGAGAAACAATAATGTACAGTATGTGGAAATTAATGTGTTTTTTTAACCTTAAACCGCATAAACACATTTCATTACACCAAATACACAAAATAATGTTCTTTTTAGCAACATCATATGACCCCTTTAATGTAAAAGTCTGTGAAAGTGATTTTGTGCCTCTTTGGGATGGGCACATAAGTCTGAAGTAATTAAGTCTACAAGGCACATAAGTCTGAAGTAATGAATTTAGGTAAAGGGGTGCAG
>NW_015662454.1:0-553 GCF_001515625.1 Sinocyclocheilus rhinocerous | reverse complement strand
CCCCTAGAGGACGCAGTTCGAAGTTCCACGAAAGGGAACTGTTATTTATTTAGTTTAGGGATGTTCATTTTAACCGTTTGACCGGTTAACCAACGGTAAGAATTTTAGATTAATAAAATCAGTTAAACGGTTTAAAAAGTAATTTAATTATTTATTTTTTCAGTAATTTATTCAAATAATTCAGGGCTCGCAAAATTTCTAAATCCCTGGTAGCCCTTCGGGCAGGTTCTCTTCAGATTTTGGTAGCCCGAAAATTAATTTAACTAGCCCAAATAAAAAAAGACTTTTTTTTAAATATAGAAAATCAGATAGGAGTTTAAATGTCAATCAAAAATATTTTCAATACACAAATATCAACAAATATGAAGGAAGGATTTTCACTTTATTTCACTGCAGGGAATCTGAAGGAAGGAATTTTATTTCACTATTTACAGGGTATCTGCAGAATTTTTAAAAATAAATTTAATGCAATTTATGACCCATTTTAAGAGCTGCACAAGTAAAATGTACACAGTATGAGTGGGGTTGGACAATGTCTGTGGTAACATACAGT
>NW_015662453.1:0-569 GCF_001515625.1 Sinocyclocheilus rhinocerous | reverse complement strand
TTAACCTGGCATACACATAATACACTGTCACATGTCTATAATTCAGATCCTTTAAAGGATTGTTAGGCTGCATTAATTAGGTCAACCGTAACGGGAACATTTCCCATAACACCCAATGTACTTGCTACATCATAAGAAGAATGGCATCTACTCAAATATTTGTCACATTCATTCTTATTCCGAGGTCACCTAGATCCAGTCTGTATCCAAATCAGATGGTCACCGTAGCTACCCAGATTCAGTCCATAACCAGACCAGATGGTGGATCAGCACCTAGAGATGACCTCTACAGCCCTGAATGTCAGTGGAGACCATGTCAGCTAGATGCTCCCCAGAGACAGATCCCTTGCAAAGACCTCGTCACCTTGACGACCATTGGCAAAAGACCACGGGAACCAGACAAGTCCTCTGCACAATCTGACCTGTGTTAGAGCCTGGAATTAAACCACGCCATGCTGGTTTCGTCTGGCCAGAGGAGAACTGGCTCCCTGACTGAGCCTGGTTGTAAAAAAAAAAAAACAAGATTTTTTTTCTCCATTTCTGTCACCGATGGAGTTTTGGTTCCTTGC
>NW_015662452.1:404-580 GCF_001515625.1 Sinocyclocheilus rhinocerous | reverse complement strand
ATTTGGATGTGCACGCAGCGTCACTTCGCTCAAGCACAGCAGCCATAACAGCCAAAAGGCTGCCCTGGCAGCGGTGGGATTCGAACCAACGCCCCCGAAGAGACTGGAGCCTTAATCCGCCAGCTGACGAAGGATAGTCCGACAATATTTCAGAAATGTCGAGCAATGTCGAACTG
>NW_015662452.1:0-125 GCF_001515625.1 Sinocyclocheilus rhinocerous | reverse complement strand
AATGACATAATCCTCAGGGGGCGTGTCAGAGGTCAAAAAAGTTCATTATTGAAGTTCGTGACCTACGACGAGCGTCATTACCGCGGAGCTCAGCATCATTTTTACGGAGGACAGCGAAACTTCAT
>NW_015662451.1:0-534 GCF_001515625.1 Sinocyclocheilus rhinocerous | reverse complement strand
AAAAAAAAATCTAAATGACAGTCATTTCCCAGCAGAAACATCATAAAAGCTATAATGTGTTTCAATGGGAGTTTGTGTGCCATGTGTGCGTGTGTGCCTGTGTGTGTGGATATGTGAGTTTTTTGTGCATTGAGGACATTCTGCAGTCTCAGACCTTTGTTTGGGGAATGCATCTTTTCTGGATTGTGTCAGATTTTGTATAGTCAAAAAAATCAAATAAATGAAAAAATGCATTTTTTTTCGGACATTCCATTCATTCCTATGGCCGGGTCAAAATGAATGTAATAATTGTGGGTGTAATACTTTTTTTTATTACACCCACATAGGATCCTCGAATCGACTCAATTTTTTGTGTGTGTGCTCCATGCTCAAGTGTGACAAAATTAAATAAAAAAAAATCTGCAGTTTTTTCGTAAATTCCATGCTTTTCCAGTGGCGGGTCAAAATGACCCGCAAGTTCATTCACTCGAATTGTGTTTCATGTATTCTCGGTTCAAGTGTGACAAATGTAACAAAGTCTCATACCATAAAGAT
>NW_015662450.1:0-539 GCF_001515625.1 Sinocyclocheilus rhinocerous | reverse complement strand
ATTCGTCTCCTCCGCATCACCATGTAGCGCCATTTTGGAGAGTATAAGCTGGACTAAACAACCTATGCTGTTCTGTGTCAGATGCGACACGCCGGATCGGTTTCCAACGTTGTTGTGATTTGATCTGAACGGAAACAGCGTATCCGCGTGACGCAGCTGACACAGAACAGCATACGTTGATTACGTCCAGCGGATATTCTCCAAAATGGCGCTACAGGGTGATGCAGAGGAGATGAATTGTTGAATAAAGTCGTTTTTTTTTTTCTTTTGCGCACAAAAAGTATTCTCGTAGCTTCCTATAATTGCGGATGAACCACAGATGTCACATGGATTATTTTACAGATCTCCTTGCTACGTTTCTGGACTTGGGAACATTTCAGTTGTATTGCTGTCTATGCAGGGTCAGAAAGCTCTCAGATTCCATCAAAAATATCTTAATTTGTGTTCCGAAGATGAAGAAGGTCTTACGGGTTTGGAACGACAAAAAAAAACAAATTTTTGCCCAGAACTAACTACCGGTAATTCGTTTTTAAGGACTC
>NW_015662449.1:0-483 GCF_001515625.1 Sinocyclocheilus rhinocerous | reverse complement strand
TCGTTTACCTTACGAAAATTACCATTATTTTACTACAAATAAAAACAAAAAACAACAAAAAAAACATGGTTACTATAGTTAAACCATGGCAACCACTAACCACAGTTTTATTTGTAGCAAAACTGTAGTTATACAGATAAATACGCCAAAAAACAGTTACTACACTTCTAATACAATGAAACCAACGCAGCCAGTTCGTGCGACCTCACTTGTACGCTTTCGTACACTGTAAAAAAAATTCAGTAAAATTTACGGTAAAAAAACGGCAGCTGTGGTTGCCGGAATTTTATCGTAAAAAAATACGGTAGCAACGTTTTAGGTTTTACGGTTTTAACTTAAATTTACAGTTAAATACCGTAATTTCATTAACTGAAATAATGTTAATATACCAACCCTATTGAAGTACTGAAATCTATTTTGTAGCTTTGTAATACACTGCACCAAAAGCAGGAGGTGATGAGAAAGTCACATGATGAACCAAAG
>NW_015662448.1:0-2222 GCF_001515625.1 Sinocyclocheilus rhinocerous | reverse complement strand
CTGACTCACTAGATTCGTTTAAAAACCCCGTTCATTCATAAACGAGACACCGCTTTGTTTGAATGGAGATGCGCAGCGGCTGAGCTGCTACTTTGTTTCAAACTATTTTCGACGACAAAATAGAGCAAAATCAGACAATAGTGTTATAGTCAGAAAATGTAAGTCACTTAATATTAACTTCTTGTTTATTGAACTGTTGTATTAAATCAGTATCACATTTACAAACTCCCTTAAAAATCATTAAAAGCTGTCACTCATCAAAGAACCTGACACGTGTATAAATTCTCCACATCTGTCTCAATAGTTTTATATGTATTTTACTGCATTTTAAATAAACCATGCATTTCACGTAAATTAACAGCGCTTTTTGCTTTATTACGATTTGAACGGACTCTCCAGTGATCAAGAATGCTTAAATATACAAGTGATGTTTTTTCTTTTGTGTGTGTGTGTGTGTGTCCATCCAACTATATGTTTGAATTCTTGCTAATGATATGCGATCCTCACTTCACATATGTGAAGTAGTATAATAAAACTACTGCTCAAATTATGCTCTGAGACTCTGACTCCAAGTAGCACTCCTTCAGTAATTGTAACTACTTATGTATTGTTTGCTGCATTTCCTTCAGCTTCTTGGGATCTGTAACTGTAACTTGAATTCTTGACATAGCTGCTGCTGCTCCTTCAATTAAAGCTTCAGTTAGTGATGCCCCACCATTAACAGCTTTCAGTACTGCACCTCCAGCAACTGCTGCTCCTGTCATTAAAGCTTCAGTTAGTGTCATTCCACCAGCAGTTGAGGCCAGTACCGCATTTCCAGCCACTGCAGCTCCTGAGATTACAGCTGCACATAGTGTTGCTCCACTAGTTGAGGCCAGTACTGCACTTCCAGCAACTGCTGCTCCTGCACCCACTACCACACCTGTCCCCACTAAGGCCACATCTTTAGCCATGTTCAATAGCCTGTTTCTTTCATCCTCCCTTATATTTTCTTCCTCTTCCACCTTCTTTCTCTCTTCTTCCTCGCTCCAACTCTTTCCTTCTTCACAGATTTTTCTCTGAGTTTCTCTGTACATCTCATTTGTGTAATGCTCTCCTCCATTCTTCATCACCATTCTGTCTATCTTCTCCAGCAGTTCAGTGACCTGTGATCGATTGTTTCCATCTGTATTATCGAACACATGATACCTGCCTTTACACTGACTAACTAGCTCATTAATCTGCTTATTTTCTGCCAGAAACTGCTTTATAGGTTTATCTAATTGATCTCCTCTAGTGAACAGAATGATGGTGTAACGTGCAGCTTCTTCTCCAAAGTTTTCCTGAATCCATTTCACGGTGTTTTTCTCCTCATCTGTGAATCTCACGTCCAGTCTGAGGACCAGAAGAAACGCATGAGGACCAGGAACAGACATCTCCACACACTTCTCAATCTCTTTCTTCAGTTGTTCTTCACTGATTGATGTATCAAACAGTCCTGGAGTGTCGATCACTGAGATGTTTCTACCATCTACTGTCTGCTGATGTTGTTGGCATTTCTTAGTCACAGATTCAGTAGATAATTCTTCTTTAAATGTTTTTTGTCTCTGGATGGTGTTTCCTGTCGCACTCTTTCCAGCTCCAGTTTTACCCACCATTAAGATCCTGAGATCTCTGCAGTCGCCAGATTGTGTGTGTCTGTTCTGTATGGACTCCAAAACTAAGTTTTAGATCAGACAAATAAATTAAGTTTCATCCAATTTTCAAGAGATGTGTCATTAAATTAACGAAAAGTGTATTAAAACTGTTCTCACCGGCTTGGGTTCGATGTTGTTCCGTCTCTGTCTGTTGTTTCTTTTGGTCCCATTTTCCTCTTCTGCTTGTTTTCCAGCATTTGTTCGGTTTCTGGACTGTATATTTTTCTTCCATATTTTCGAATGAGCTTCTCAGTGATTTTACTGATTGTTTGACCAACTCCTCTTCATCATTCTTGTTTTCCTGTTGAACTCTAAATCTGTCTTCATGTAATTCATTTATTTCACTTTTTGTCACATTAGAAAGGAAACTTTTCTTTTTGGTCACAACATTTCTTGTGTTCTTATCCTTGACACTGTGCATTTTAATTGTTTCCCAGGCTATTTTTATTTGCTCTGGTTTTATCTGTTCCCCTTGCTCTTTTTTTCTGTCCTTTTCATTTTCTTCCTGTTGTTTTTTATTTTCATTTCTAATCTTTATTGTAGACT
>NW_015662447.1:0-534 GCF_001515625.1 Sinocyclocheilus rhinocerous | reverse complement strand
TGCATTGTGATTGGCCAAACACCACAAGCACGCTTCGGAAATGTACCTTCCCTTACCATAATCGTGAGCGTCACTTCAGCTTTCAAAGTAAATATCAAGGCAGTTAATAATGTCGTTAGTTTTACCATCAGTTCAAGCCCGAAAGGGCTACAGAGTCGCGTGACAATATCAAGACAGTTAATAATGTTGGTAGTTTTACGATCAGTTCAAGCCCGAAAGGGCAACAGAGTCGCGTGACACAGTGATGATGCAGTACACAAGCCGCGGTTAACAGCTGACGTGCTATGATTTCTGACAGGCAGTTCACTCTCCTGTGATGTTCCCCTCACACACACACACACACACACGACGCGTTACTCTGCGCTTCGCAAAACTCCGCATTTGAACAGTCAATAGCAAATACTTAAACTAACAAAACATACTTACAGTCGCTGATTCAGAAGCGCCAGATTGTCATATAGCAAAGTCGGAATTGACCCCTTTTTAAAATTTTTTTTTTAGAAATAGCCTTTGTGCACAGCCGGCCTTGTACTC
>NW_015662446.1:0-1043 GCF_001515625.1 Sinocyclocheilus rhinocerous | reverse complement strand
ATAGACAAAGTGTGACAGAATCGCCGACCGAAAAACAGTTAACTCCGTGTTTTCCCCTCCGTTTGTTTTCTCGTTTTTCTCCCTGTGTTTTTCTTTCCGTTGTGTGCCCTATGGATCCCCTCCTTCGCCCCAAATTCATCCTCCTCCTGCTGGAGCAGGGGGAAAATTCGCTCGAGGGTCATAACAGACTGTTTCTGGCTGTGGCCCATCTCACCACCTATCCGGACGACGTACTCTGCACGTTCTATGACGCCAGCCTCAACACCGCGTGCAGAGCGCCGTCGTCCGAAGATAGCCCTCGAGCTGAATTCACCGCCTTTGTGGAGTGGACACTGGCGAGAAATGGATCTCCGTTCCCCACCGGTTCCCAAGAATTAATCGCCAGTGCCACTCCCGACCCAGAGCCCAGCCCACCATCTCGCCGATGCGCAGAGCGCATGCCCGAGCCCACCGCTGAGGGAGAGCCAGAGCCCGCCGCGACCGATGAGCCATCACTAGAGAGAGCAACAGAGGCCGTGACGTCAGTCAAGGTGTGTGAGCCGGCAACCAGAGCTCAGCACACCATCTCCCCGCGGTACGGAGCATCAGCCTTAGCCCACTGATGACGGAGAGCCATTTCCCGCCGCGATCCGTGAGCCAGAGCAAAGCCAAGCGACTGAGCAGAGGATCGCCCCGGAAGTTGAGCCCAACCCGTCAGACCAGGTGCGAGAGCCGGCGACAGCTCAGAGCGCCAGCTCAGAGCGCCCTCCAGTGCCTGCTCCTAGAAAGCACCCTCCAGTGGCCGCTCCTCGAAAATGCCCGCCCTCCCACTCACTTCAGCATCCTCCACCGCTGTCGTCTGGCAGCCCCTCTGCTCGCCCTCAGCCCACCATCTATGCGGTGCAAGCTCCGTGGGACTGCCATCCTCCAGCTTCGCCGTGGCTAGAGTCTCCCTTGACTCCGCCTCCAGCCTCCAAGGCCTGGACTCCTCCGAGGCCTGGACTCCGCCTCGGCCCGTTGACTCCTAGCTACCTCCTCTCCATCGTGGCCCGGCAGTCCACTAG
>NW_015662445.1:370-530 GCF_001515625.1 Sinocyclocheilus rhinocerous | reverse complement strand
CTATAGAGGCCGTTTGCGATCTCCCTGCTCGTCCTGTCACGGCTAGGGAGGCTGTCTGTGAATCCTCATCCTGTCCTGTCACGGCTATGGGGGCCGTTGGGGAATTCTTTGCTTGCTTTGTTTCGGCCAAGGAGGTCGTTTGTGAACTTTTGTCCTGTCC
>NW_015662445.1:0-136 GCF_001515625.1 Sinocyclocheilus rhinocerous | reverse complement strand
TCTGCCCCGCCGTGGGGGTCTACTGTCTGGCTCTGGTGGTCCTCTGCTCCGCCGTGGAGGTCTTCTGCTCTGCCTGCTCTGCCGTGGTGGCCTGCTGTCTGGCTCTGGTGGTCTTCTGCTCCGCCGTGGTGGTCTA
>NW_015662444.1:313-994 GCF_001515625.1 Sinocyclocheilus rhinocerous | reverse complement strand
ATACTCGTACATACACACGCACAAACACACACACACACACACTCACACTCACACTCAACACACGCACAAACAAACACACACACTCAATATACATACACACGCACAAACATGCATTCATAAATCATGTAGCCCCCTCATATTTTTCCTCTCCGTTGTCATTTTTATTATCTACAACAACTAACATGAAACAAAATCTGCAAACACATGATAAAAACATAAACATTCAAGAGAACGGCGTTGAAACTTAGGTGCTAATGCTATCCTGCCTGTCATGCATCTCTCGGGGTCTTTCTGCTGGTCTTCACCACTGCTTCCTGTCATGCATCTCTCCGGGTCTTTCTGCTGCTGTTCACCACTGCTTCACATCACGCCCTCCAAAACACTATCAAACAGCACACAAACTCTTCTAAAGTCGATGTCCCATGATGGAGAGATTCAGATGTAAGCTTCGGAGAAAGTCCGCTCGCAGATAAATACTCTGTGTAGCGCCGCGACACCATTCTGTGAACGCAGTGTGCGTACAGACGAGAGCGCAGTCAGCTCAAGAACACACACTAACTTTGCGCACAGGTATTCTTCAAGCCTTCTTACGTAATCTATGCAAACTGTCAATCACAGTAAACCTAACACTTCCATCCATCAAAACTTTGCTGGCTAGGCATTGGCTGGCTTCAAACAGCC
>NW_015662444.1:0-219 GCF_001515625.1 Sinocyclocheilus rhinocerous | reverse complement strand
GTCTCTGTTCTGGGTTATAACATCGCCTGTGATTGAAGGAGAGAGACTGGGAGGGCTCATTTTGCTCGGAAGAGACTATTCTATATGAAACAAATGTCATTTCAAACCTGGAATCGATATTTCTTTGAAAATGGACGCTAACGACAACTATAACTCGAATCGCTCATGTAATCTAAGGAGGATCTTTCGTTTTTTCCCCCTATTTTTTCCTTGTTTTGG
>NW_015662443.1:0-542 GCF_001515625.1 Sinocyclocheilus rhinocerous | reverse complement strand
CTTTTACAGCCGTTACTTCCTCGTCCCCAAAAGAGATGGTGGCCTTCGACCCATCCTCGATCTCAGACACCTGAATCGCGCCCTCATGATTGTTTAGGATGATTACACTGAAACAGATCCTCGCGCAAATTCGCTCGGGAGACTGGTTCTTTTCTCTGGACCTGAAGGATGCATACTTTCACATCCAGATAGCCCCTCTCAAAGCGTTTCAAAGAATGTTCGCCCCTCTCAAAGCGTTTCAAAGGATGCTGGGCCTCATGGCAGCAGCATCTCCAGTGTTACAGTTGGGTCTGCTGCGTATGCGCCCCCTTCAGCGCTGGTTGAAACCACAGGTTCCATCCCATGCGTGGCGTCACGGACGCCTGCATATCAGGGTGAGTCAGGCCTGTGTATCGGCCCTGACCCCCTGGAAGAACTCCCGCTGGATGGAACAGGGCGTGGCCATGGGGATGGTTCACAGAAGAACAGTTGTCACAACAGACATACCGGGCAGGGCATCGAAGGTGGAAAAAGGCTTCCACATCAACTGCCTAGAAATGCTA
>NW_015662442.1:0-542 GCF_001515625.1 Sinocyclocheilus rhinocerous | reverse complement strand
CGTCCCCAAGAAGGATGGCGGCCTAAGGTCCATTCTCGATCTCAGATGAATCTGAACCTGAGACGGCTATTCAGGATGATTACATTGAGACAGATCCTCTCGCAAGTATGCCAGGATGATTACATTGAAACAGATCCTCTCGCAAGTATGCCCAGGGGACTGGTTCTTTTCACTGGACCTGAAAGACGCTTACTTTCACATCCAGATAGCCCCCCGTCACAGACGATTCTTGAGATTCGCCTTCGAGGGAGTGGCTTATCAATACACGGTCCTTCCCTTTGGCCTGTCCCTAGCTCCTCGCACTTTTACAAAGTGCATGGATGCGGCTCTTTCCCCACTGAGACAGACGGGAATCCGCATTCTGAATTACCTCGACGACTGACTCATTCTGGCCCAGTCGGAGGATGAGCTACTATCTCACAGATCCCTCCTCCTCAGCCACTTAGAATGCCTGGGACTCAGGTTCAATTTTGCCAGAGTGTGCTGTCCCCCAGCCGACGGATATCGTTCCTGGGAACAGTTTTAGACTCAGCCCAAATGAG
>NW_015662441.1:297-1161 GCF_001515625.1 Sinocyclocheilus rhinocerous | reverse complement strand
GTTTTGCAAATGTGTTATTTTTGAGGCTGATCTGTCTCCATATACCAGTAACGTGTTCCATTCCATGTGAATTCGAACAAGTAGTTGCTTTGAATGTCTTCAACATGTTTACTTTGAGAGAGAATCCCACGGTATTCAACAACAAAGGTGGATGGTTCAGTGTGTTCAAGTGCAAATACACCTCTCCCTAAAAGGGCAAAAAAAGTCCACCTATTTGTTATACAGTTAATAATCGTATATATAAATATGAGGTGCAGTAACTGGAAAAAAAACAAAAAAAACAGTTTTCACCACTATGACTTCGGTAACACTTTTATCTGTAACCTATACATTAATTTTGAGAAATTATTTTGACTTTTTTTTTAATGTTTGACTCTTCAGCCTGTATGCACAATATGTGGGGTAAGATGTGTGAATGTGAAAGTGCTATTTGTAATGCACAACTTACCTTTAAATGTGTTAATTTCCCGTCCCTCAATGAAGGCTTTGTCTTCGCCTGACAATATGGTTTCTTTTGCATCTTGCTCTGGTTTTATTCTCTTTTTTCTTACGATGTTGACTGAAAAAAAAAAATCCAAAGAACAAATTGAGCATATGGTCTTTATACATTTTAGTGTCACACTTTATATTAAGTGTCCCTAAAACCTGTGTACTTACATAGTAACTAAATGTGTACGCAATATGTAACCACAGTGTAAGTACACATTGGTACATAGTATCTAAAGTTGTAATATTTCTGTAACTACACACATGTAACAACCCTCAGGATGGTTTGTGTTAGTACAAATGTGTAACAGGACATATATAACTACATTTTGTAACAACAATATGTATAAGAGTAATTGGAACAATTTGATCCAGGGG
>NW_015662441.1:0-254 GCF_001515625.1 Sinocyclocheilus rhinocerous | reverse complement strand
ATGGGATCCAGGGGGTGGAGATGGGTAGGTTTAGGGATATGTAAAGTGGGAGGAGTTGGATCTCGAGTTGGTGCACCACTGTAATACCAGTGTACTTACATGGTAACTGCTCAGGAACGGTCCACTTAATATAAAGTGTAACATTCTGGACACCAACCACAATTTATATGTAAAGACTAACTTACTGGCCGCTGCTGTGTAACGTCAGCGTAATTACATGATGAATCTAATATAAAGTGTAACACTTTCTTTAC
>NW_015662440.1:0-557 GCF_001515625.1 Sinocyclocheilus rhinocerous | reverse complement strand
ATAAATGTATATACACATGTAAATATTTTCAAACTATATACTGTATCTGTGTGTATTTATATATACATAATAAATAAACAGTACACATACAGAGTATGTAAACAAAAACTTATTTTGGATGTGATTAATCGCGATTAATCGTTTGACGGCACTATTACATTCAGAACATTGTCACTTAGTGATGGGAATTACAAAACTTTACTTCTAAAAACGTCATTAAAGTAATTTAATTAGTCATTAATTCAACTCCATGCGCTTAAAGGTAAGCCCTCGGTTCCTAACAAAGTCTCTGATATTTTGGACTGTCCGGTTTTGTAGGACTGGATGCTCACACCTTTTGCAGACCTCACATTCTCTGATTGACGCCAAGTGACCTTTAGTGATGTGAGATCTGAAGTGTCGCATTACAGCGTTCACCTCAGCTTTTGTCCATGGTCTTTTGGGTGTCCGCTTTCCTCTGCTAGAGACTGAAAACAAAAAAGATAAATTGTTAGCATTACTGACTACCATTCTTAAGTTATGTGCCTTTTAACCAGAACTGCTTCCCTGGCTGAACT
>NW_015662439.1:199-1542 GCF_001515625.1 Sinocyclocheilus rhinocerous | reverse complement strand
GTTCTACTTTTATTTCAATTGGTAACATGTTCCAGAGGTGTGAGTCTTTTACAGAAAAGCACTTTGTCCTTGTTAAGTTACCACTTTATTAATTACCACTAGGGATGCACCGATACCACTTTTTCCAGTACTCGGCCGATACCGATACTTTTATTTTTGGTACTTGCTGATACCGAGTACCGATACTTTTATTGCATTTGTAAATTTTTTAAATAGATACCGATGCCGATACCGGTATTTTTATTGCATTTGTACATTTTTTAAATATTGGGTACAGAAACCAAAAGGGTATGTATAATGTTAGTTGGTTAACTTCATTTATCAAATAGATACAGTCAAACCAAAATTTATTCAGATACCTTCAACATTTCTCACATTATCACAGTTTATTCGTTATAGTTTAGAAAATGGTAATAAAATATGACAAGAACTCAGAGTTACACTGTGTCAGAACAAATTCAGCTTGATAATGTTATATAACTTTGATAGAAAGGTATGTAATGGATTACAATCAACCAAAATAATTCAGACAGCTGTTAGTATGACAGTATTTACACAACTATGAATACTTTGTCGGGCAACCCTTAGCCTTAATGACAGCCTGTAGTCTCCTGGGCATGCTGCCATCCAGGTTCATGCAAACCTGAACTTCAAATTTTTTCCCCAGACTCGGTCTGAATAATTTTTGGTCCCAAATTTGTATCAGTTTTACTGGTAGTCCACTGTATGAAGAATTTGTTGGTATAATTTGTCTCAGTTTACTTTATTTTGCTATCCTCACTTACATCAATGAGCAATAGTGTCCTGCACCCACTAGTAAAAAAAATATCTAAATTATATCTGGTCTCTGAATAATTTTTGGTTTGACTGTATATCCTTCGGTTATTTTCACACTTAATTATGCCCATTAAAATGTATTTTACAAGTTTTTGTTACTTTCACTTTTTTTGCTCTATGGTACATCATCTTCATAGCATTAGAGCTGCTCCATTGCAGCGGCTCAGTACTATAATCACGCGCTTTGCTGTAATAATGCAGGGAACCACTCGTTATAAATCTCCTAACTGTGATATTTTCAGAAATAGAAGTCGCGTTTTTTCATCTGAAACGTGCTGCGATTTATATTCCAAAGCCACTCATATAATGCAGAAACACTCAAGCAAGCAAAACACGCGCAACGCGTGCACATATTTGTACTGATGCAGAATGAGAGGACAGTAGTACAGACTCACAGGCTGCTAGATTCACTTTCGCTAGAAAGTCGTGTATGCCTAAGGTTGAAAATAAATGATGATTATAGTGAATGCCCCTATGAATGGTTTTCGTTTTAATCCAAATGATGC
>NW_015662439.1:0-165 GCF_001515625.1 Sinocyclocheilus rhinocerous | reverse complement strand
CCCCTATAAATGGTCTTATTTTTACGATTTAGTTTTAATCCAAATGATGCGTGTGCTAAGTGAGTGAACATCAAAAATCACACAACAGAAGTGTGCGTGCGCGCTCTCTCTCTCTCTCTTCCTCCCTCCTTACCATTAAGTAACTTGTGCATTGTTTTACTTACT
>NW_015662438.1:0-824 GCF_001515625.1 Sinocyclocheilus rhinocerous | reverse complement strand
CACTCAAATTAATGCAGACTCTACATTATCTGTATAGCATGTGTGTAAGACCCTAATACATAATAATTTTAATAATTTTATGACAAATAAATCTTTCAGTGAGTAAAACTGGCTGTGTCTGTAGTATTAAAGACTACACAACATTATTATATTATCTTTAAATTAATTTTTTAAATTGATTATTATTTTAAATTATTGTCCCTGGATCAGTAGGATACTCTTGTAATAGAGTAGCATTGGTAGCGGACAGATTTTAAGTATCAGTTCTGCTTAAAAAGATGTGATCTAATCCTGTTTACATGAAATAAGCTGCTCCAGAGCAGGTTTAAGTTTACGGACCTGTTGCTATGACAGCAACTCCGGGATGAGCTTCGAAGAACCAAACAATCCAAGATCACGCCAAATCATCAACAATCACATCCAGCTAACTGAGTTAGCAACGTACGAAGAACGGGCCCCTGTTTTGTGTGTGTTTTTGGCTACAGGTGTTGTGAACTGGGGAAAATGAAGTGAAACATCAAAGGCTGAATTGCGGGTGCCTTTTGAAATGAAAGAGTGTAAAATATGTAAAACCGTGTTCAAATCCTGCTCAGGTTTTTACGGTAATGGGAAGCGTGGTTGCCTGAGAGGATTCTACGACAGCATAGAGGACCCAGACTGCTGTTTCACGTGCCAGTAAAGTGTATAAAGAAGGAAGGTTTAATGATTAAAGGAGATTAAGTATTAAAGGAAGAAAGTGTGTAAAAGTGTGTGACTAACATGAGCAAACAATAAACAACTATTTTCATTAACGTTAACGAAGATTAGTAAATACAGTAACAAAT
>NW_015662437.1:0-905 GCF_001515625.1 Sinocyclocheilus rhinocerous | reverse complement strand
ATAATGATCTTTAAAAAAGCATCATATGACCCCTTTAAGATTAAGCTGGATTTAAAAAAAGTATTTTTGACGTACATAGAAAGTGCCTAAAACATGCACGTATATCAAACTTTGTGAATTGACAGTGTGGAGGCATTTTATTCACCATTGATTTATGATGTAGCAGCATCCCAGTATAACACAGTCCAGGGGCCTCAGTTTACCCCCTTCTCGCAGTGTGAACTTTGCTGACTGTCTCTGTAAATACAAGAACACTGTAAAAATTATGTGTCAACAGAAAAGCAACAAAAAAAACCTTCAAACTAAGGACAACTTCATAAAATTCATTTTTTTGGCCTTTGCAATGTGACCATTAGAGCATTAAATAGAAAAATACAGCAGTCTTTCTTTTACTGTTTTTGAAAAATACAGCAGTCTTTCTTTTACTGTTTTTTAGGTAGTACCGAATACAGAGCCGGCGGTTCATGTGAGAGGCCAGGAGCCCCTTACTGCCTCAATGCTGGCAGCTGCACCCTTAAAAGAGCAGAAACAACTCCTGGGTACAGGATGTGCACACAATCGGTTAAAGGTTAAAGGTCAAAGATGTGTGCATAATCATTTATAGTAGGCTACCTGAAAGTTAAATCAGTGACGGTAACTTGAATTAACAATACTGCTCAGTAGAGGGCGCTACTAGAAAAATACAGTTAACTATGAATAAACTACTTTCCACTGTAGTACTGTAATATTTATTTATCCAGTGAAAACTAATACACACATCCCATTTAGATCAATGCTGCTGAAAACAAAAATACAGTGTTAACACTTGACAGTGTCTGACTATTTAGTATAGGTGGCAGCAGATTGCCCCTCTCAAAGGTTCACATGCTCGAAACAATCACTCAAGACCAGAAAAGATGCTGTCT
>NW_015662436.1:379-534 GCF_001515625.1 Sinocyclocheilus rhinocerous | reverse complement strand
GCGGTTACCACTGTTATGTTTATGTGATGTACATTTTTTCCTGAATAAAAAAAAAGCAGTAACCGCAGTAACCAGGTGCAATTCTATCAATGATACATGGCTTCCAAAAAGGCTGTTCCCACTGTTATGTTTCTGTGATGTACATTTTTCCCTGA
>NW_015662436.1:0-220 GCF_001515625.1 Sinocyclocheilus rhinocerous | reverse complement strand
TGAATTGCATCTGGTTACTGCTGGCAATGAGTTTCTTCAGGAAAAAAATTGTTCACCAAAGAAACATAACAATGGGGCCGTTATGTTTCGGTAATGTACACTTTTTCCTGAGGAAACTCATTGCCAGCAGTAACAGGTGCATTTCCATCGATGATGTCTGGCTTCCAATTAGGCGGTTACCACTGTTGTTTATGTGATGTACATTTTTCCCTGAAGATCC
>NW_015662435.1:0-462 GCF_001515625.1 Sinocyclocheilus rhinocerous | reverse complement strand
ACATTACAATATCAATGTCATTCACCACAAATGGAAAATAAAATGTGTCACTTCACTCACATCAATCCATCGATAAAACTCATCTAGAAGATTGTTTTCTTTGTTTCTGTTACCCGGAGCGTCAGCGAACACCGCGCTCCTCAGGCATCCGTGCACGATAGAGAGAGCTGCCTCTGATTCCACGAGCAAACCTCGTGCAAAACCCGAAAATTTTGCGCCACATTCTGCGCTCTCATTGGCCCATCTCAAGTTCAAAACTGATCACTATTGGTCACATTAATAACCAAATAAAAATATATGTTTGTATAAAATGTATATGTCTTTTATGAATATACTTCAAGTAGTTTTCACATTATTATGTTATTATATTAATAACATTATTTTTTTCTGTGTTACTCTCTGGTAACCTTGGTTACAAATTCACAAAGCTGCTGAGACAAACTTTTACTAAGGAATAGAGAG
>NW_015662434.1:0-480 GCF_001515625.1 Sinocyclocheilus rhinocerous | reverse complement strand
AACAACAATTTAAAAATATTTACTTAACACTGAACATTTTTTTTCATTCTAACAGACATTATACCAACAAAGCACAATTTAAGTTAAAATTAATAAGTTGCTGAGCAGAAAAGACTTCTTTTAAAACATTAGAATATATTACAGATGCCAATTTGAACACTATGTGTGAATGTTATAATAAATGTATTAATAGAGCTGTTGTAGGGTAATTATTATTATCATTATTATTGTCTTACTTTTTTATTGAAGTTTTTTCAGAGATAGTAAAATTACAATACTATCATTTATGAATGTCGATGGAGTTGTTGCTTTTTCTCGGCTTTTATTTTGGCAGAAACCCGCAGGAAGATCTCAGTGCTTCTTTTTGTTGACAACAGCATGCAGCTTTATAAATGATTCTCATTAGGAATTTGGGAAGATGTTTGTCGCACATAACACATTGTCACATGCCTTTAAAAAAATTCACAAAAATGTTACTGA
>NW_015662433.1:458-566 GCF_001515625.1 Sinocyclocheilus rhinocerous | reverse complement strand
TCACATGTGCATTCAAAGTACCACGAGAGCAAAACGGGACCAGCCACCTAGTTCAGGCACTGCAAAAGCCTTGATGACGACACACTTTATTCTCATTGGTTAGATTCT
>NW_015662433.1:0-273 GCF_001515625.1 Sinocyclocheilus rhinocerous | reverse complement strand
ATACACCCCCACTTAATTGGTATTTAAATAGCATATGTTAATGTTTAACTTATTCATGAACAGATGGCGCTGTATTAAGCAGTATAAAAAGTGTTTCTGTTGCTTTATGAAACATTCTGAAACATCTGTGTATTTGACAAATTTTTTATTTTGCATTTAATTTGCTTCATCTGTGAAATGTATGCAAACACTGCGAGAGCATCATTACCAGGAGCAGAAGTGTCTGACTTGACGTCTCCGGTTTAATTCCGCCCCGACTGCAAGCGGCTACTC
>NW_015662432.1:0-1580 GCF_001515625.1 Sinocyclocheilus rhinocerous | reverse complement strand
ATTTCAACGGAGTGCGCCTCGAGCTACGTTTTATGTACATGTACGGAAATCGGTACGCATGCATAACACAACATTACCTACAAAACAGTCTCTTGGAACAAAATCCAAAACCCAACAGGATGTACGTTATTTTGAATTTACTGTACAATTTTAGTGCAGTTTTTGACATTTCCAGGCCTCGTACTTTGACGAACTCCTCCACTGCCCCAAACTTCACACGTTATATAGGTGTTATGTCCTGAACAAATACCCATGCCCAAATTCAGTTATACTCATTGCGCCACCTGCTGGCAACAGGAAGTGACATGCTTAACACTGTTATGGACTCCTAGGAACATATAAAAAATCGTCAGCAACTGTTTCATAGGCTGGCAACTTGCTAGAAACATACTAAAACATGCTAGCAGCACTTTGCTAAGTGCTAAAGCATGCTATTAATGCAGAGAAAGAGGAAGTTACTGTAACTCAGGCATGCAGTGTCCAATCTGCCCCAAACTTCACACGTTTGATAGGTGTTATGTCCTGAACAAATACCCATGCCCAAATTCAGTTATACTCATAGCGCCACCTGCTGGCAAAAGGAAGTGTCATGCTTAACACTGTTATGGACTCCAAGGAACATATTAAAAATCCTCAGCAACTGTTACACAGGCTGGCAACATGCTAGAAACATACTAAAACATGCTAGCAACACTTAGCTAAGTGCTAAAGCATGCTATTAATGGAGTGAAACAGGAAGTTACTGTAACTCAGGCATGCAGTGATCAATCTGCCCCAAATTTAACATGTTTGATAAGAGTCCTTTCCTGAACACATCTACATGTCCATATTTGGTTATAGTCATAGCGCCACCTGCTTGCAACAGGAAGTGACATGAATAACACTGTTATGGACTCCTTGCAACATATTAAAAAACATCAGAAACTGTTACATTGGCTGGCAACATGCTTGAAACATGAAAAAACATGCTAGCAACACTTAGTTAAGTGTTAAAGCATGCTATTATTGCAGTGAAACAGGAAGTTGATGTAGCTCAGGCATGCAGTGTCCAATCTACCCGAAACTTAACTTCTTTGATAAGAGTCCTGTCCTGAACACATCTACATGCCATATTCGGTTATTGTAATAGCGCCACCTGCTGGCAACAGGAAGTGTCATGTTTAACACTATTATGGACACCTAGCAACATATTGAATAGTGTCAGCAAGTTCTAAATAGACTGGCAACATGCTAGAAACATACTAAAACATGCTAGCAACACTTAGTTAAGTGCTAAAGCATGCTATTAATACAGTGAAACAGGATGTTACTGTATCTCAGGTATGCAGTGTCCAATCTGCCCCAAAATTAACAAGTTTGATAAGCGTCCTGTCCTGAACACATCTACATGCCTGAATTCGATTATAGTCATAGCGCCACCTGTTGGAAACAGGAAGTGACATGGTTAACACTGTTATGGACTCCTAGCAACATAAGAAAAAGTGTCAGCAAGTGTTAAATAGGCTGGCTACATGCTAGAAGCATGTTAAAGCACACTATTAATGCAGTGAAACAGAAAGTTTCTGTAACTCATGCATACA
>NW_015662431.1:0-309 GCF_001515625.1 Sinocyclocheilus rhinocerous | reverse complement strand
TGTCCTTTTATTATTGCTTGGACAAAATGCTGCACATTTCATTGTCAAATTGAAATATAACACTATAATAATATACTAATTGTCAGACTCTGTTCCGTGTTTTGTTCCTTGCTCCTCAGTGCACCCGTGACACTAATATAGCACTTGTAAATTATTGCTTTTTTGTTGGTTTTGATTGCTTCTATTGTTGGATAAAAGCGTCTGCTAAATAACAAAATTTTAATATAATGTAAATGTAAATAACAAAACTAAATAGAAATTTAAAAAACAAGCCCCAAATCAAATAAATAAGTAACACAAATAAAACAA
>NW_015662430.1:345-573 GCF_001515625.1 Sinocyclocheilus rhinocerous | reverse complement strand
TTGATCAAACCTATGATCAACTCACTTCTGCCGTTGGCCGCTTGGTCGTTACTTAAAAAAAAAAAAACTTTAACGAACAAAAAATGCTCCAAACGTTTTTATAAATTAACTTTATAAAACAACAAAATATAATCACTTTTCCATTAAATACAAAACGGAGCTAGTTCCCTATCGATACTACACTCGTACTGCGTCTGCTAGACGCATATGGGAAAAAAGCCTTTTTCT
>NW_015662430.1:0-203 GCF_001515625.1 Sinocyclocheilus rhinocerous | reverse complement strand
GACCCTATGGCACCGAACCCCACCAAGCCTGCCAAAGCCCGCCAGAATGGGCGGGGCGTCTGGCTATATAAGCGGGCGTTCGCCACAGGATTCTCAGATTTCTTCTCCTTCAGCGATGACTCTACACTCATCACTGATCCTGAAAGCCTGCTCGCAAATGACACGCCTTCGCAGCTGGAATCGGGACCTCTCAGCACAGCTGA
>NW_015662429.1:393-530 GCF_001515625.1 Sinocyclocheilus rhinocerous | reverse complement strand
GTACTTCCGATGCTAAGAAAATCCTTCAAGCCTTTGGTTTGTGCAGTGGCAACCCGCCAAAGTTGATCCAGTAAAGACAGCTGGTATATTTTATTTATTTATTTAGTCATTTAGCAGACGCTTTTATAGCGACTTAC
>NW_015662429.1:0-253 GCF_001515625.1 Sinocyclocheilus rhinocerous | reverse complement strand
TACTTATACACATTTTAAAAATAAAGAAATGAAATAAAAATGACAAATGCATACAACAAAATTTCAAAACTTAACATTTAAATGAAAAACAAAAAATAAAGCTAAAAACAATTCAAAATATTAAAGAACTAAAGGTATAAGAGTATAATAATGATTCTAACATAACACTAAATTTAAGTTACATTTAAATAAATTTAAATAAAAAAAATAAAAAAATTAACATAACACTAAGCCAAACACCAAAAAAACAACG
>NW_015662428.1:11369-14846 GCF_001515625.1 Sinocyclocheilus rhinocerous | reverse complement strand
CCTGACTGGTACTGAGAAGCAATTAAATACTATTTTTTTATTTTATTTTATTTTATTTTATTTTATTTTAAATGGCAATCATTTAACCCTATATTATAAATATAAAATATTATATAAATAAAAATATATTATATACATTTTTAAATTCTTAATTTGTTAATAATTAATTCAATTCATTAACAAATGTTCTTTGTTAAAATTGTTGTGCCAAATAATTTATTTATTATAATAAATAAATTATATATATATATATTTATTTATTTATTTATTTATTTATTTATTTATTTATTTATTATTATTTTTTTTTTAAATGCTTTGAAATGTATTAGTATATGGTTGTTGTAGTTATACTGTTTTTTTTTAAATAGTTAAATAGGAAAATTCCAAAATTTTCCAATATTCCATTTGTCATAACGTTTAATTAAGAGCTCATATAAAACTCTGATTGTTTAGTTAAGTCATGGCCATAAACTGGACGTCTTCTATGTACTTGAAAAATTGAAATTGAAAACGTCCTGGAAACGCTGTCTATTCTATCAGTCATCGTATCAGTTATCTGCCCTAGAAGAACATACTTTTCAGTATAGGCCAGATTTTCCGTATCGGTGCTTCCCAGCAGAGCATATTTTCATTTCTAGACGTCTTTGTCATCAACGGCGTTTTCCTTGGCGAGTTTCTGGTCTTTGATGAGGAGAATCTCAATATTGAAGGTGCAGGACAGCAGAGGTCTGTGTATTTATCTGAGATGCTGTAAAACAGTCTGGACAAGCCGCCTGTTGACTGGACTCAGATCAGTATCAGACGCTGATCAGATGGGTCTCCAGCAGCCGCATACACACACCCGACAGGCCTGATGACAGCAGGCACGCCTGATAAACAGACCCCCCTTCAGGTCTGTGTATTTATCTGAGATGCTGTAAAACAGTCTGGACACGCCGCCTGTTGACTGGACTCAGATCAGTATCAGACGCTGATCAGATGGGTCTCCAGCAGCCGCATACACACACCCGACAGGCCTGATGACAGCAGGCACGCCTGATAAACAGACCCCCCTTCAACACACACACACACACACACACACACACACACTTACTGTTCTGTACATTTGGACTCCAGAATGGCCCAGTGATCACCTGTGTCTGTTGTTTTTAAACACTGTGACTGTGAGTGTATGTCGACTGTAGACTGCAAATCAAATCCATCCATCCATCCATCCATCCATCCATCCATCCACAAGCTGACATTCAAACTGTTTAGTTAAGCGTCTAGTTCAACTTTTCAACTTAAAAATGACAGTTTGAATGTTTTTCTAATTTCAAGTCATTTTAATTTAGCTTCCTTACATTCAAATTTGAACTGCATTCTGCATCCTGTTTCAAATTCAAAGGCTTAATTTTCTACCCACATTGGGTGGAAAATTGTCTTTAGACTAAGGCTTAATCAAACAACACAACAACTATTATATAATGAGCAAAAATATTACATAGAACCTACTCATAGAACTCTTAAAAAAATAAAAAATTATATAAAATATCTATTTAAAATGCTTAGGTGGTAGGAATAAAAGGCTTCTTATACTTGGCCTTTTTCACCAAAGGTACACTATCCCGTCTACCAGATGAAAGTACCTGAAATGAACTGTAAAGAGGGCAGGAAGGATCTATCATAACAGGTTTGCCAACTCTGTTTAGTGTTTCTTTAAATTCAGAAACGAAATGCATTTTTCTGCTCAAGTTAAACTTGATGCATGTCAGCTCAAACTATTCAAATTAATGTCGTCCTTTGAAATACGACTCTGATCGCTTTCCCACAATCAAAGTCAAAGTCCAGGCTGTTCTCAGATCAGCTGCTGTGAATTAATTCCACCAGCACATGACAGGAGTGTGTTGCTTTGGATCGTCTGTTGGGTGTTTGCGTTTCCTTCTGTGCTTGTAGGTTAGCCATGACGGGAGTCCAGACACATGCGATCTACCCTGAACATGCTGCCTGCGAGAGAGAGAGAGAGAGAGAGAGAGAGAGGGAGAGGGAGAGGTCTTGGCTTTGGAGGATTTGGACCTCTCAGCCTAGAAACAGCCGGCCCAGTTTGGACTCAGACCTGGTGTTAATGTTCTTTTTTCCTCCAATACAAATCTGTTGTGTAGCAACCCCCAGATTCTCCTTTACCCACAAACCGCATGTGTTTTTAAATGCACTGCAACACACACACACACACACACAGAGACAGACAGAGAGAGAGAGAGACTTGTTGCTTATTCAGGTATTCATGCACGGCTACACTAGATCAAATCAGTCCTTCCTCCCAAACAAAAGATGTTATAAAAGTCTACTTACTACTTTAAACGTGCATTTCATATTTTGAGGGTTTTTCATATGTTGCTGGACCCCATTGACTTTCATTGTATGGACAAAAAAGACATTTAAAAATATCTTCTTTCATTTCACACAGATAAAAGAAAGTCATGCAGGTTTAAAACGACATGATGGTGAGTAAATTATGACAGAATTTACATTTTTGGGTGAACTGTCCCATTTAAGCATGCTTTAGTCTTATTGTGATTGATTCATTGGTGCACCTTATTCTAAAGAAAATAAACATTTTTCTTCACAGTTTTTAATTTAAATGCAACACCTCTGAGTCTGAAGCAATATTCAAATCAAACAATGTAGAGCTGTTTAATTTCAGTATGGAAAGTGGTTTAGTTTAGTTTCAGTATGAATGGAAGTTAAATGTGTTTGTGAACCATGCAATTCATGGAAGATAAATGTGTAAACATGTAATTTATATACTGATGAAAAATTTAAGACAGTTAAAGAAAAGAAAAGTATTAGGCAAGAAGATGAATGAAAGACCTTTCTATGTTACACAAAGAACTCGTTAGTCTGTAGTTTCGTTAAACCTTCTGATGCTATAAGAATCCAGAAACCAAAACACCAGAACTTTATTAATGACTATATATAGATTTTGGGCTATTTGTGTTCTTTCAGACTAGTTGAAAGAAAACATCCAAAAAACACATTTAATATCTATTTGCGCCTGTAGATTTCTATTATTTCTTTAAAGAGTTTGTTACTCCACGTCAGCAGTACTTACATATACCAAAATTTACAGTTTTATTCTTATCAATATTCTGAAGGTTTTTATTGTGGGGTTTGTTCATATTTCATTCACTGGTTTTATTATTGCACTTTAT
This sequence comes from Sinocyclocheilus rhinocerous, assembly GCF_001515625.1. Lineage (NCBI taxonomy): Eukaryota > Metazoa > Chordata > Actinopteri > Cypriniformes > Cyprinidae > Sinocyclocheilus > Sinocyclocheilus rhinocerous. The sequence goes on along the minus strand of NW_015662428.1, from coordinate 11,655 downwards.
GTATTTGCGTCTATGGATTTCAATTGCAATATGTATCTTTAATCATGTTTATGGTGTTAATTACCACGACAACACGTCCGAGTTGAACGTGCTTTTTGTGTATCCTGCTTGAAGGAGATAAAAATATTATGCATCTGAAGCTGTAATTAAATATTGAGAAACCGTGTGTATATGTTTATAATTGTTTTAAATGCCGCTTACTCATTTATGAGAAGGAACCAAGTAGATGACACATACGCAGTTACTTTTTTGGTTGATATAATCCTTAGGTGTGTAAATGTATAAT
>NW_015662428.1:9890-11325 GCF_001515625.1 Sinocyclocheilus rhinocerous | reverse complement strand
TCGTCAATATAGGCTATATTTTTTCACACTTTTCTCATTCTATATTTCTGACGTTCCAAAAGCGCCTCCTACTGGCAGAGAATGAATGTTCATTTTCAATAATCCAGTCTGTAGTTTTTGTTCAATGCGAAAATCCACCCACCTAACCCCGTTTTAAATTAATATAATAATTTATACTTCTGACTCAGCCCTGGTTTAAACGCTCAATTGTGAGGTTTATCTTGTTATAATTTATTTTGCTTTTGTGAAAACCTGTATCTCAACTGTAAATCAGTTGCTATTTCGTGGTCTACAACATGAAAGAAAGCCATTATAACATGTACATTGTACAGGGAAACTTGTTTTTCCTTACTGTGCACATGACAATAAACGCTTTGAATCTTGCATCTCTACATGAAAAATGTAGAAACACTGGACACAACTATGGGGCACCATTGTGCAGCAGCAAGACGACAAAAAAGGAACCTCAAGGTTGATCTAGGAAAATGTGTGCAAATGTATAGGGCCCCATTCCTGTATTTTGCCTGCCAATTCACTAAATCCGCCCCTGTTAATCATCATTTTCTCAAAATGAGCTTGTTTCTCCATTTTAGCAGCACTTACAAACACTTGGGCCCTATTTTAACGATCTAAGCGCATGGTCTAAAGCGCACGGCGCAGGTGCACTCAGGGCGTGTCTGAATCCACTTTTGCTAGTTTAACGACGGAAAAACAGTCGGCGCGCCCCGCGCATGGTCTAAAAGGGTTGTCCCTGTTCTCTTAATGAGTAATGGGTGTTTTTTGGCCGTAACGTGCAATAAACCAATCAGAGTCTCATCTCCCATCCCCTTTTAAGAGCCAGTTGCGCTCGCGCCATGGCGGAATTTAATTTTTCGTTTTTAAAAATGTTTGTGTGCTCCTGTGTGTGTAATAAGCAAAGTGTATGTGACATGTTTTTGTTGGTCAATGGCACAGTCTATTTTCAGTTCCTCAAAATAGCAACGCGCCAACAATGCGCTTGAACACACCTCTTTTTTTAGACCAGCACGCCCATGGGCGCACAAATGGGCGCAAATGCATTTGCTATTTAAACAACGCGGCGCAGGACAGGAAAATGAGAACTGAAACTAGCAAAAACACTTGCGCCGTGCATTGCACCGGGTGTATGATAGGGCCCTAGGGATGCACCGATACCACATTTTTCAGAACAAGTCCGATACCAATACTTTCATTTTTGGTACTCGCCGATGTTCATATAGCAAACAGATATTACCTTCAATTATTTCCACACTTAATTATACCTGTTAAAATGTATTTTAAAAAGCTTTTGTTACTTTCACTGTTCATTTTAATGGCGCATTAGAGCTGCTCCATTGCAGCAGCTCAATACTGTAATCACAAAACTTTTTCCTAAAATAATGCAGGGAACTACTCATTATACATTATGCTAGTATGT
>NW_015662428.1:823-9852 GCF_001515625.1 Sinocyclocheilus rhinocerous | reverse complement strand
TAGTTTCACTTCTGCTTTAAATAAAGTTGTGTATGCTTGACGTTTAAAATAAATGTTTTTATAGTGAATGTCCCTATAATTTTTGTTTGTTTTATATTTGCGATTTAGTTTGAATCCAAATGCATGCGCTAATAGAGCGAACAGCAATCAAGATCATGCAGCTCGGGCACATCCGCTATACAGGCGGGAATATTGAATGTTTAACATTATATTAATTACTTGCATGTACTTCATACACATCCTTAATCTCTAACAACTCCATTCTACTCTCTGTTGTTCTGTTTTCAGTGTTTCTTTTTCTGGACACGGCTCTGTTCACACGCTGTGTGGGTATCGGCTTTTGGTATCGGGGCATTTTTACGAGTATGAGTACAGGAGCGCAGTATCGGGCCCGATACCGAATCGGTGCATTCCTAACAAACGCCAAAATTTACATTTTTTACGTTTTATTCCTATCTATATTCTGAAGGTTTTTACTGAGGAGTTTGTTAATATATCATTCAGCTGATACAGTTTATACAACATTTTATTCCTGAAAACATATTTTTAATTGCTGTTGACAGTATTTTCTGATTTATGGAGTGATAAAAGGGGATATCCAAAATCGCCTCTATAAAAACTTTTGATTTTAATATGTTAATAAAATGAAGCAAGAATTTTGAACTAGTGTTCAGGTTTCTGTTCTGCAAATTTGAGCATATTTAAACTTAAAAAAAACAAACAACTTAAGATGTTTTTTGATTAGAAGAGGCTTTGTACTGAGTCTAAGTTGCAGAATATCTGTGGGTGTGTTTTGGTACTTGAGAAAAGCCTTTGTAATATTGCTGGCTACCGTCTGAGACGGGCCCTCCTGGCACAGCTCGACACGTCACGTCAGTCCTGATGCATGCACGATGAATAAGAATCGGTCCTGAGCTCGAGTCGGGTGCAGAAGCATCAATCAGCTCAGAAAAATCACACCTCGAGCCCTCCGCCCACACAGGGGGGAGTCCTACATGAGGTCACCCAGCCTCTAAACCTGAGAGTGGGAGGTGTTGAGACTACCGGGCAACAAAAGAGGGAAAGAGAAAGAAAGACAGACCGAGAGAGGGAGAGCGCGACATTTGTGGTGGGCTGCATTGAACACCACAAATCTGTGCTTTCATTTTCACTCTGTCTCTTCATGCTCACATCTGATGCACATTTACACAATAGCACATGCAGTGCATGTGCATGTTTACAGGTGTCTCGTGCTGCATGCAAATGATCCATATTTACCCATAACTGCTGCAAATGAGACTTGTGATGTTACTCTTGCAGTTTTAGAATTAATTATATGAGTTGAGCTGTACAAATCCTTGTCCTTTTCAGTTTTTTTTTTTTTTGCTCTTGTTTTCCGGTAAACATAAAATGGGATCCATTGAACTGATAAGCAAAATGCATATCATGTTTTTTTTTTTCCTGATAGTGTATTGTATATATGCATATTTTTGTCTTTTTAAGCAAATTTTGCTTCTCGGATGAATTTATCTTGTTTTAAAGATGCTTTGATCAATTTTTATTTATTTTGGGGTGTTTTACTCAAATATAAGACACATACCAATCTGATTTTTTTGCAATGTGTGTAGTTTTTATTCACAGGTCCTCTTTCGAAGGCAAGACGCTTCAGAATTATGACTCACCAGCAGAGGAAATACTGAGGTGTGTAGCTAACTAAGTGTAAACATTTGACAATCTGTCTGATAAATTAATGTTGTGCCTGTCAGATATTCACTTAAACCATTAAAAATAGGAGGAAAACGTAGCAATAAATTCTGAAAAACCTGCATTGCATTTTTCAAATGTTTTTAAGTTTTCACATATGACATGTGACATGATGTTCATTTTATATATGTATTTTCAATTTTGAATGTATTTTATTTTCTTTTCACTATAAAAAATATGATCAGTAAGTCATGCCAACTTATCTTTTTACAGTACATCAACTTAAAAAAAATAATATATGAAATTCAGCTTGAAGTCAGTTTAAGTTGAAATGACTTGTACAACCAAGCTGATCATACTTAAAAACTTAAAGTTCAGTTGCTGCCTTAAATTTTTAAAGTTTAAATTTAAATAGGTGGAATTTTTTAGTGTTCTTTTAAATGATGTTTAATCCTCCTTGTAACTTTTTAAAGTGCTTTTTAGCATGCTTTATAAATATTTTTTTATTTTATTTAAATATAATTATAATTATGTGTAATAAATATAATTTGTATACTGCAATACTGCAAAAACAACCACCATGATAGAAAAATGTTGTGTACGTTTCGGTCTCTGTGTACCTACTTAACTGTATTTTGGGGACAAATTTATACACAGAGTTGAGCTACACCTGACAAAACGGCCCAAACCCTCCTTTCTGGGCCGTTCTCGTTTGTAAATACAGTATAAAAAATAAAGTAAATAGAGTATTTTTCAAATTGTAAAAATGCTAAGTTATGTTGTTTATAATTAGCTGTATGGCTGTGTAAAAACATTAAAAATCCATGCACAGTAAATGTGTGTGTGTGTGTGTGTGTGTGTGTGTGCGTGGTGTGTGTGTGTTCAGCAGGTACAGTGAGGGGTGAGCGCCCGTGGTTGGTTGACCTTTGTGTGCAGTCGTGTGCAGGTTGGTTCACCTGTGGTGGTGAGTTCTGGTTAAGTCAAGTGATCTAGAGGTGTGTGGGTGACCAGAACTTTCAACCCACCTGCGGCTCAGCGCTGTGACTCATCCACACTTGCTGCTTTCTTCTGATCTACTGTCACGTGATGCCCTGAAGTCATGGACCTGAGCCATATTTACAGACCAGACTATCAGGATGCAGGACTCTTATGGCCCGGACCGGTAAGAAACCATTTAACAATCACTCAGAACATCCCAGCAAGCGCATAGCAACACTCTATAAAGCATCCACAGCGGTTAACAGAAAACACACGTTAAAATGCATCTTCGTGAGCTGTTTGTGATGTTTTGAGGTTTCAAACAGCAGGTGTGTGGGTGGAGTTTGATCAAGTAAAAATTAAGAATATTTCGTTTCATGTTTGGATAGTTAAATGGATAGTTTGAATAATTCTACTTGCACAGAATGTGAAATATGAGCTTCTAGTAACAGGGTTTTTATAGATAACTAAAACAAACTGTAGAAAAAAAAAAGTTGTTACTTGAAATAAAATAAAAATTAACTGAAATAAAATAAAATATTAATAAACTTATTTTATTTCAGCTACTTGCCCACACAACCTTTCTCATTTCTGTTTCGTTCTAAAATAACTAAAACTGAAACCGAAATAAAAATTTATATAGACACATAAAGAAAAAAAAAACACAACAGAATTACTAAAAATGTAAATAAAATTTAAACAGAAAATATAAAATAAAAACTAATAGTATCTCAGTTATACTAAAATAGCAGTGACTAGTAAATGCATTTTGTTTTTGTTTTTTTTATGCAAAAATGATCAATTATTAAAGAAATAAAGAGACAGGAAGGTTAAGGGTGCAAAAAAAGATGTTCTAGTTTGGAAATGGATGGATTAATGGAAGAAGACACTGCCAGGAAATATTCGTTTGATGTATTTTTACTCATCATCCTCTTGTCCGTTATGACTGGCCTGCACAGTAATAGCCTAAAGATGCGTCATATCTAGAGCTAGTCCTTGTTCTCATCAACCTGTGTGGCTTTAGAAGGTTCAACAGAGGTCACAGAGGAAATTCAAATTGCGCTGCATCATATTATATATATTTATATTATATGTTGTATTATATTTCATTTATATTAAATATTTTTGTGTTCTCATAACTTCTCAGTGCCGTAAGAAGCCAACTTTAGTGAAATTGTGTGTGCTGCTTTAAAAAAGTTTATTAAATATTTGATGTATTTTATGACCTGATTGTGTTGAAGTCACTTTATTTATTTATTTATTTATTTATTCTCTAAACAGCTTGTCATACTCTAGATGGATGGCCAGTCACAGTTTTTATTATTATTGTTATTATTATTATTATTATCCTATATGTGAATACTTTAACTTTTATTTTTGTGATGCATTTTTACATTCTAATAACTTCTCACTGCTGTTACCTGAATATTTAACATATTTTATAACCTGATTTTATTTTATTATTTTTTATTTTTTTATTTTTTTATTAGTTTATTAAATATTTGATGTATTTTATGACCTGATTGTGTTGAAGTCACTTTATTTAAATTATTTATTTATTTATTCTCTAAACAGCTTGTCATACTCTAGATGGATGGCCAGTCACAGTTTTTATTATTATTGTTATTATTATTATTATTATCCTATATGTGAATACTTTAACTTTTATTTTTGTGATGCATTTTTACATTCTAATAACTTCTCACTGCTGTTACCTGAATATTTAACATATTTTATAACCTGATTTTATTTTATTATTTTTTTTATTTTTATTTTTTTATTATTTTATATTATGACCTGATTGTGCTTCTCTCCATTCCTTAACAGTGGAGATGTGTATTTGTTTTTATTTTTAATTATTTTATTTTATTTTATTTTATTTTATTTTATTTTATTTTATTTTATTTTATTTTGAAATATATTTCTAAATGATATATTTCTCTCCATTCCTTAACAGTGGAGATGTTCAAGTGTGTTTGTATTTATATTTTATTTTTATTGTTTTTCTTTTTTTTTGTTATGGTTTTATTTTGTATTTTGTTGTCCTATGTGCATATTTTCACTTTTATTTTTGTGATGCATTTTTGCATTTTCATAAATTCTCACTGCTGTTACCTGAATATTTTTTATTTTATTCTATTTATTTATTTATTTTATTTTATTTTATTTTATTTTGAAATATATTTCTAAATGATATATTTCTCTCCATTCCTTAACAGTGGAGATGTTCAAGTGTGTTTGTATTTATATTTTATTTTTATTGTTTGTTTTCTTTTTTTTATTATGGTTTTATTTTGTATTTTATTGCCCTATGTGCATATTTCCACATTTGTTTTTGTGATGCATTATTGCGTTCCCATAACTTCTCCGCGCCATCTGAAGCATGCATTATCTGAATAGTGTATTTCATGCCCTGATTGTGTTTCTCTCCGTCTGTAACAGCGGCGTGTTTGTATTTGTGTGTTTGTGTATCAGCTGCATTACTTCTTTCACCTTCATGTGGTAACCTGGCACTGCACACACACGCCGCGCTCACTCAACGATGACGGCCACACACACACACACACACACACACACACACACTCGCTGGCATGGTTTCTCGGGCCTGTCGGTCACAGGAAGGGTATCTGCGGTCGCGCTCTCCTCGCTGTGTGCGTTTATCCGCGGTCGCTGCCCTCCTGATGTCCCGACGCGGGTCAAACCCCCCGGCCTCCGTGCGCCGCTCGTGCACCTTCGCCCGCGGCCCGAGCGGGCTTTGACCCGTCAGCACGCACCCATCCTGGGCAGGCCAGAAGGCAAGCAGCTCACGGCGGTCGTGCCAGCAGCCTGGCCCCGCGCCCGCTGATGTCATAATGGCAGGCGCCGGTGGGCGAGTTCTTCTCGCATCCGGATTCCGGAGTTCCATCGGCTCCCGCCAAACATGGCGTTCTCCTCCAGAACCCTTGGCCCCCCTCGGCCCATGTTTATGGTTCGGTCCCGTCTCTGGTACAGGAGAGCAGCAGGGGCGAACCATCACATTTGGTGCCCAGCGTGGGGGCGGTCGTGAGCCGTGGCGCTCCAACTATCCCATGGAGCTTTTCTTCTGTCTTTTCTCCACGATTTTGACTAACCTCATTTGCATCTGCTAATTAGATCCTGTTAGCATAATTCATGTGCATGACACCCTTTTGAAACTAATGAATAGACACATCTCCAGAGTCCATAATGAGCACCGCTTCCTCGTATTGCAGAATTACAGAATCGCGTGCTTTTGACTTTACCTACCAAACACTCTGAGAGAATGGTTTTCCGTTGTATTCGTGAAGGGTTGCAATGCTGAAAGTTTCTGAAACATGTCGTCTCATGTTTATGATAACCTGTTTTACCAAACTTATGGATTTGGCTGATGCGGTCAACTTGCGGTGCATTTTATCAGCTTGATACTAACCCTTGATCTTGAGCAAAATGAACTAATGTTTGAGCTGCAGGAAAACAATAGTGCATAAAGAAATGGATACTGGATTGGATCTGAGTGTAATGATTTTAAAGCAGAAAGAGAGTTTGAGTCTGAAAGAATCACAGTAAACTGTTCCAGCAATAGTAACATGTTTATAGAGATGCAGGACAAGTTATTTTTTAATTTAATTTTATTTATTTAATAAAAGAAATTATTTATTCATATACTTTTTGATTGACTTTTTGATTTTTATTTATTTAATATTTATTTTTCTTTTTTGCATATGAAATTTTTTTTTTATATTAATTTTTCTATTTTTTCTATTAGATTTGAGTGTAAGTTTTATGCATTCATGTATTAATTCATTTATTTAATTTATTTTTTCATTTATTTAACGTTAACGTTAACTTTATTCTTTTTTTATTTTTGTTTGATTTATAATTGTATGTATTTGTTAATTTATTTATATAACTTTTATTTATTCTTTTATCTTTCGTTTAATTTTAAATTGTATATTTTTATGAAATATTGAGTTTAGTATACATTTTTTAACTTTAATTAAACTTTATTTGATTTATTTCTTATATTTATTTTTGGATATTACATTTTATTTTTATATTAATGGCTATGAAATGTTGATTTGAATGTAAAGGATTTTATGATGTGCACAAAAAAAGTGCATCTTATCTATACACGAGACATGAAACCAGCACAGCTGTATGAAATCACTGAACCAACAGTCAATAATGGATTTTAGAGTCATTAAATGTTGATATTTTACCACAGAATTATACCATTATAACCAGTCAGAATCAAGAGAGCCATCTAATAATTAACACATTCAGAGATTTCACATTATACTCCAGTACTGTAGTGCATGATTGCTTTAGTAAAGGACTGTTTATTTGTGCTCAGACTTCAATCAATGAAGCCTCAAACAGTGTAAAATGCAGCTGGCATCATTATTTTTCTGTTTTTCAGATGAGTCTTTAAAATCTCTACATCAGTGTGGACGGCTGGACGCAGGACAGATCTGCTGTTTGATGAGTTTATATGGAGCTGTAGACAAGAATGGAGAAGGTAAAGACTGATTATCCAGGTTTTAACTACAGCTCGATTGCTCACTCTATTACTCTATTTATTTATTTATTTATTTATTTATTTATTTATTTATTTATTTATTTGTTTATTTGTTTGTTTGTTTGTTTTATTTTTAATATACCAGAATTTTATTTATTTTTACCTACAGCTTGATTCTTCACATAATTTTGCAAATTCTCAGAATAAGAGTTTTCATGTGTATTGGTGCTGTTAGATCAGTTCATGCATGAGTACACAGTGATTTTTACCATAGTAAAGTGGCTTTATAAAATACCAGAATTTTATTTTGCATTTTAAACGTGAATAACGTGATTTATTTTCACATTTATTGTTGCCTAAAGATTGCATTCTCATATAGTTTAGCAACATTATTTTATATATTATTTTTTTCATTTTATTTTACCTACAGCTCGCTTCCTCACATTATAAATTAGATTATTAAGAGTTTGCATGTGCGTTTGTACTGTTAGAGCAGTCCATGCATGTATACACAGGGATTTTTACCATGGTAAAGTGGCTGAATTGCCTCAGAGCTATAGTGTTTGCGTGCACACAGAGTTTCAGTGCGTCTGTGTGCATCATAATGGCCTGTGTTTGTGCACATTTGTGCTGCTCTGTGTTTGTGCGAGTACGGCGTGTGTGCGTGTCCCGGGTGTGGGACACTGGCTCATTTGTTTTCATGACTTTCAAAACATATTTTCATGAAACATCTCTATTAACTCAAACAAGAGGAAAAATCAATATGTCTGATATTCACAATGATGTTCCTGGTGATATAAAATTAAACAAGATTATAAGTATTTTGATTATTTATGCACTTTTTAGATATCGTTTGATTAGACTCAGTTGATTATTCTTGATAATGTGTCTCGTGTGTATGGAAATGTTGAGACAGATATTTATATTTTAATAGTGTTTCTTTTCAACTTCAGGAAAAACGATGCTGTTAGGTTTGGTAAGGTTGATTCATTTTTCAGTGAATCAGTTCACTTAAATGAATCGATTCAAAACTTTGATTTAGTGATTCATTTGTGTAATCACTCTAGGTTGACTGTCTTTCTGTTATATGCATTCATTCATCCATCCATCCATCCATTTATACATCCATTTATTCTCATCGTCCCATCATTCATCCATCTATCTATACATCCATCGTTCAAACATCCATCTGTTCATCCGTCTATCTATCTTTCCGTCCATCCATTCATCTATCGTTCCATCATCCATCCATCCATCCATCCATTGTTCAAACATTCATCAGTTCATCCATCCATCTATCTATCATTCAATTGTGCATCCATTCATCCATCCATCCATCCATCTATCGTTCCGTCATTCATCTATCCATCCATCTATCTATCCATCCATCCAACGTCCCATCATCCATCCATCCATTGTTCAAACATCCATCAGTTCATCAATCTATCTATCATTCAGTTATGCATCCATCCATCCATCCATCGTTCCGTCATTCATCCATCCATCCATCATTCTGTCATTCATCCATCCATCCATCTATCATTCCATCATTCATCCATCCATCCATCCATCCATCCATTGTTCAAACATCCATCTATCTATCATTCAATTATGTATCCATTCATCCATCCATCTATCGTTCTGTCATTCATCTATCCATCCATCTATCTATCGTTCCATCATTCATCCATCCATCCATCCATTGTTCAAACATCCATCAGTTCATCCATCCATCTATCTTTTGGGGAAGTCGTGGCCTAATGGTTAGAGAGTCGGACTCGTAACACAAAGGTTGCAGGGTTCGAGTCTCGTACCAGCAGGGATTGTAGGTGGGGGGAGTGAATGTACAGTG
>NW_015662428.1:0-775 GCF_001515625.1 Sinocyclocheilus rhinocerous | reverse complement strand
TCTTCCACCTTCAATACCACGACTGAGGTGCCCTTGAGCAAGGGCACCTCACCGAACCCCCGAACCCCCAACTGCTCCCCGGGTGCCGCAGCATAAATGGCTGCCCACTGCTCCGGGTGTGTGTTCACGGTGTGTGTGTTCACTGCTGATCTGTTGTTTAATTTCACTGCAAACTTGCAATACTCTTGACTCGATGCACTGACGGCGAGCACATCACCCCACACCAGTACGTGCTTCGGCATCCCGTACAGAACGCAGCCTCTTCCCTGCAGTCCTTGCTTCTTGTGATTGCAAGCATGAGTGACAGTATCACTGGAGTGTGTAATGAAGAGAGGAACGCAAATCTTGTGGCGTGTCTCCATGTCACCTCCAATCTGTGGTTAACCTCTTCTCAAGCGTGAGCCTCTTACTGCAACTCACTTTCCCTACTGTCAGCTGTCAATCATCCTCACAAGCCCCTCCCTCCCGCAGGCCCGGGGGCTAGCACTAAAATGCTAGCGTGCTAGAGCCTAATGGAGTCTGATGGGTCTCATGGTGTTCGGTTTAAGACTCGGCCAGTGGGGAGGTTCGCATTCGGTGGTTTCTGACAGGAATCATAGCTCCGTCTCAGTGTTAGCTTAATTAACTCAACCGCTGCAGAGACTTTAAAGCTGTTTTTTAGGGTTTTGTGCGATAATGCTTTATGATGGGGGAGGTATTTTGGCGACTTGATGTGCCATAATTCATCTCAGCATCACAGAAATCCATTAGTGTAAACGGGCTACATGCTCACTTT
>NW_015662427.1:0-531 GCF_001515625.1 Sinocyclocheilus rhinocerous | reverse complement strand
TGTTTGAAAAATTATAAAAAGCTCATTTGCAACAAAAGAGATCAAATCGATGAATCAATAGACCAAAACAATTTCTGGAATCTCTTTAAAAAATTTGAAAGCCCCAAATCAGACACATTACTCCAGAGCGGCACAGTCTGGAGGTCTTACTTTAAAACTCTTTACCAAAAACTCGAACCAGACCTGAACCAGCCCCAAACAAAAACAAAGGGAAAACTAGAAGATTTAAAGAAAACAATAAAAAATTACCAAAACCCATTGGACACATTTATAACAACATCAGAAATAACAGAGCACATTAAAAATCTCAAATGAAAGAAGGCATGTGGACAAGACAACATCAGCAATGAAATGCTCAAAATCAGCAGCCCTTACATAATTCAAGCTCTGGCAAAATTATTCAATCTGATCTTATCCTCTGGTGACTTCCCTGAGGCCTGGTCTGAAGGACTGATTACACCTATATACAAAAAAGGAGATAAATTTGATCCCAGTAATTACCGTGGCATTAGTGTGGGCAGTAACCTAGCA
>NW_015662426.1:0-549 GCF_001515625.1 Sinocyclocheilus rhinocerous | reverse complement strand
TAGATGAGTCAGTCGAATTTGTTTGATGATGTTACAAACATACAAAGCAACTCCTCCTCCCCCACTTCCTTTGCGATCCTGCCGATGTATTGTATATCCAGGAAAAGTTACAATTAAATCTGGTATACCATCATTTAGCCAAGTCTCTGGACAACAACTGCTGGGATACCATCATTTAGCCAAGTCTCTGAAACGGCGACAACTGCTGAGTTATTATTCAGTGCTACACTGTGCAGCTCATCACATTTGTAGCGTAAAGAACGCACATTAGAAAGGAGAAAACCAGGCATAGATGGTATTGACTTGTGTTGGTTTGTCTTGATATGAATTAAGTTCTTAGGTTGGTAACAACAGTGAGATAAAAAACATTCTTTGCCCAGTTGACTGTCTTTTAATATCCACAGCAGTTCCACATGAAGTAGGGCGATTTCCAACAATTGTAAATATTGAACGAATATAATTTCTCCCAGCTTCCTTACCCCTTGGGCGAGATCTGAGTCAAATAATCCCATTTAACTGCAGTATGTTCTTAACTTCAGGAGCCAAAGG
>NW_015662425.1:0-1428 GCF_001515625.1 Sinocyclocheilus rhinocerous | reverse complement strand
TTAAGGGGGTCTGAATACTTTCCGTACCCACTGTATATATTTATAGTTACAAAAACTATAATGATTGTAAAAAGACAGTGACCTTATGTGTAATACAAATCAAAATGGCCTACTCATACAGCGAGACTAGAAATCAAAAATGGCAACATACATAAAGACTACAAAAAAGATGGCTGCCTAATACAAAACAATGACAACAGAAGTATTCACAATGCTGCAACGATACAATCAGAGTTGTAAATCACATCCGATATAGAATGATTACAGAATATTTGAAATACAAACACATGCATATATAGAAGAAATTACAAAAATAAAAAAAGCATTCAAAAGAGTAAAAGCACACAAGTGTAACTTGCATCCGATATAGAATGATTACAGAATATTTGGAATACAAACACATGCATATATAGAAGAAATTACAAAAATAAAAAAGCATTCAAAAGAGGATACAATCAGAGTTGTAAATCACATCCGATATAGAATGATTACAGAATATTTGGAATACAAACACATGCATATATAGAAGAAATTACAAAAAAGCATTCAAAAGAGTAAAAGCACACAGGTGTAAATCACATCCGATATAGAATGATTACAGAATATTTGGAATACAAACATATGCATATATAGAAGAAATTACAAAAATAAAAAAGCATTCAAAAAAGTAAAAGCACACAAGGTGTAACTTACATCCGATATAGAATGATTACAAATATTTGGAATACAAACTCGTGCAAATATAGTAGTAATGACAAAGTATTTGGAAGCAATCAAAGATATATAGCATTCGAATGTCACCAGACCAAAATGATGTTGGTTATAAAAGCATTATCTATCGATGTTGTAGACATCCATTAATCGCACACAGCAGATTAACAATCAGTGTTCTCTCTCTCAGTTGTGTTTGTAAAGCTTCACGAACCGATGTGAATGGGGAACAGGAGCCCTCCCTGGGCTGAACTGGGGGTCAGGAGCCCTCCCTGGGCTGAACTGGGGATCAGCGAATCTCTATTGCTTGCTGTAAATTACCTTGAAGCTCATGAAACCTGGCATCCATGCGATTATTAAAGTCAGTTTGTCTGTTATGCAGTTCACCGAATAGAGAATCTTGCCTATCAAACAGCTCGTGGATCAAAGAGACGATTCTTTCATCTACACTATTGTTCTGATCTGGCTGTGATTCAATGTCCTCCTCGGACGCATCGCCGCCAGCTGATGGTGTTCCCCCACCCCTCTGTGACGAATTTCCACTGTGATCACTTCTCCAACTGGCTCTCTCCCAGTCATTTATCTGTGTATCGGTCCAGTTAGCAGCATTGTCCACAATGTGGGTCGGTCTGTCTGAAAAGTAATTTAAATAATTAGTATATGAAAACCACAAATTTTTTTAAATAACTGTTTGAATATAATATTATCTATCACTGC
>NW_015662424.1:0-969 GCF_001515625.1 Sinocyclocheilus rhinocerous | reverse complement strand
GAGTATGGATTCCCAGAAGTCTCTATTTTGTAAATATGGGCCCTGTAAGAGGTTAAATTAGTTTATTGTGCTTTGGCTACAGTAGGCAATTCTAGTGGTGACAACAACCATGCATGTCACTTTTGCAGGCTGCGTCATACTCTGTGAGATAAAGTGTCACTCTTTTTACAGCTTTTGCCGGCTCTGAGACACTTGCATGTTATTTCTCCTGCTCTTTTTCTAGCAAAAATCCACTCATCACTAAATGAAAACTTAAAGTGAAGACCTGATTATTTCAGGAGCCTTATCACAAGTCCATAGTTTTTGAATGTTGGTGCTACTTCTGCTATATTTTCACACTTAAAACAATAATTTGGTATTCCGTATTTTCTTTTTACCTTTGTAATGGCATTTTTCTAATTTTATTAAATGTATGCAGTGTTTCCTAGGATTTTTTCCGGCTGTGGTGGCAGGACTATTTCTCATGGACCACGCCCCCTCCCCACCAAAGAATCATGTGCATTCAGAATTGAATTTGTTTTAACTAAAAAAAGACAAGTAAATAGTAAATAATAAAATAAGTATAAATAAATTAATGACAATCAATAGCAAAAACAAAAACAATAACAAGAAATGTTTTCAGTTAGGACTAACTATAATCTATTCAACTGTAAAATAACACTGGTTAGTCTTCACTGTATAATGAAAGGCAGCAGGAGGTTTATTTAGGCTGCTGTCTCTTTAAGACCTCATGCACGGATCTAATATACTGATACACATGGCTCCATGCTTACTTTTCTTTTTAGGAGCAATTGTACTCCTAATTTAAAAAAAAAAATAGAAACACCTTCTGATCAATAATCAAAAATTCTGATCAAAAATTATCCTTCCTAATACGAGGTGACATGTGACTCAAAGTGACTTACAGGGGTATTTTCTTTTTAGCTTTTCAATGGCATAATTTTCATCTGTCAAATTCAAAAATTTATG
>NW_015662423.1:4540-6750 GCF_001515625.1 Sinocyclocheilus rhinocerous | reverse complement strand
ATTTCTTAGTTTTGGCCCTGTGTCTATTTTATCATTAGTTTGCGGTTCCTCTCTGAGTACAGCAGCATGTATCAATAGCGCACTCTATCGGGTAAAATTAGCACTGTCGCCTATTAGAGAGGTGAGTTTCTGCTTTAAACAATAGAGAGCGATGGTGTGCTTGTGATACATTTGTCAACATGTCCAGTACAGTATATCAACAAGAAAACAAACAAACTAAATAATAAACAGTAAGTGGTATCAATATTTAATAATGAAAACAGAACTTTTATTTAAAATTTTGGATGCTATACAATTTGTGAACCACTAAATTAAACAAATACAATAATTAATAGCAAAAAGAAATGATGAAACCAAAATACGGATGCATGTCACCTCAGAATAACTATGTACCAGCTGTAGACAGCTGCAGCTCGAGGCTAGAGTTAAGCACAGGTAAAGTAGGTTATTTATTCAAATGAGTGACCACAGACCACATCAGGCTGAATTGTAGTGGTCAAACGTTTTCACATGTGTAATGAATACAATTTATTTCAACTCATTTATAACTGCTTATGTATTGTTTAATCATCGATGACATCTGTTTTAAGTGTGTTTTCAGAGCTGGGTAGTTACTGATTACATGTAATCTGGATTAGCCTACATCACGGCTAGTCAACTCCTGTCCTGGAGGGCCAGTGATCTGCATAGCTTACTTCCCACACAGCAGCAAGCCCAGAGTTAAATTAACTCTCTCGGGAAAAGTAACACTGAAGCAGAGTTAAAGTTAAAGAGACAATTAGCTGATTAATTAAGTGATGATTGACCATTATTGAAGACACCTGATGTTAACAAAAAGAATCACAGCAGAAGAAAATCACAATTTTTAAGTCACCATTATAGTGGTCAGTGTTTGTATTAGTTGGGCTCTTGACCCTTGCGTTATTTATATTAGATTAGACTCATTTAGAGTCTAGTCTTTGAGTTATATTTTCTTTATTGATTATAACAACTTTGTGACTCCACAGCAAAATATCCTGAATGTTTTATAAAGTTTGAAAGGATTTCTTACAAACTGCTCTGATAAAAAAAAACTTTAAGAAATTGTTTCTTTTCGTCACGCACAGAGATCAAGAACCAGCGCATGAATCTCAGCAATGGTGACAAACAGCATATTCATACAAACAGATCAACTCTGAACATCACAAAACAAGCTACTAAAGTGTCACATAAAAACAGCAAAAATAAATAAAAGAAAATTGTAGAAAAGAAATTACAACGACAATTCTGCTCATAATTTATTCATTTATTCATGATGGGAGCCATGGATGAGTTTTTAGCCATGGCTAGAACATGCTTTTTTGATGGTCACTATTGTTGTGATTCTCACGCTGATTCTTGATGTCTGTGTGTATAAATTAAAGACTTTATTTTTATTTTTAAGTTTTTGATCATAAGTTCTCAAGATCTCAACTAAAGTAATCACTGTAATGGTGACTTAAAGTTGTGATTTATTTTTCTTTAGCGAGTCTGGTTGTTAATATCAGGTGTCTTCAATAATGGTCAATCATCATTTAATTAATCACCTAATTATCTCATTAACTTTAACTCTGCTTCAGTGTTAATTTTTAACACTCTTGAGAGTGGACTCAAATAAACTCCTGAGAGAGTTAATTTAACACTGGGCTTTTTGCTGTGAACCCTTATCCAGCACACCTGTTCATCATTTTTAAATAGTCCTGAATACTTTGATTAGCTTGGTCAGGTGTGATTAATTAGGGTTGGAACTAAACTCTGCAGGACATCAGTAGGAAAGCGAGAACACGAGCATCATCGGAAGACTTGTGGATGCATTTCGGGGTAAAGCAAAAAAACATTGTCGAACAACGATATAAAATGCAGGAAACTATTAACTGGTTATTCTACAATGAATTGTACTATAAACAGTGTTGTGCAAGTTACTTCCAAACTGTAATACATTATAGATTACTTGTTACTGTTATTTAAAAGTAATTCCTTACCTTACAATATTACTGTCTCAGAATTGTAATGCTTTACATGACTCCTGTATTACTTTTGAGTTACTTTCGCCAAAATAACTACAGAAGTAGAACTTAAGGTAACACTTTATTTTAGGGTCTCTTAACTAGTTGCTTATTAGCATGCATATTACTAGAATATTAGCCATTTATTAGTAGTAATTAAGCACATATTAATGCCTTATTCTACAT
>NW_015662423.1:2562-3932 GCF_001515625.1 Sinocyclocheilus rhinocerous | reverse complement strand
TCCTGTATTACTTTTGAGTTACTTTCACCAAAATAACTACAGAAGTAGAACTTAACATTCTAAAATGACTAAATGTACTGCAGAGCATTTTACATCCAGTAGAGGGCGATATGGTGTAGCATAATGACTGTGGGCTATCCAGGCTACTAACAATATAGCTTATAATTGGCAAAGTGAAGGCTCAAGACAATGCAAGAAAGGGTGACAGCCAGAATCACAAACGATCCAAGTCTGTTAAAAGTATGGTAGAGGTAAAGTGATTATCTGGAAATATCTGTGAATAGCTTGGGTCTATTCATATTAGACACAACAGGACTATATGTAAACTCTAATGCCATGACAAGATGCGCATACGTCCATCTCATGCATGTACAGTCTTCTGCCATCTTCACCCATTAGTCGCTTTTCCACTGGAAAAAAAAAATCACGAGTGGGGTGTAACTGGTGTGTTTTATGTTGTAGAATAAAACGTGAAAGTATCTTGAGCCTGTGTGAACCACTGATCTTATTTAAGGGATTTAACCAAACTCCCATTCAACAACCCATTGACTCTGGGACGATGGAACTGGAAGTGCTAAAATGCTAACTCACTTCCGGGTTTCTGCCTACAAAGCGACGTCATAGTTCCACCACTCTATTTAGCAGAGGTGGGGCTTTCAAGTCACAAGCAAGTCTCAAGTCAAATCCCAAGTCCTCAAAGAGTTAAAGTTAATGAGATAATTAAGAGAATAATTAAATGATGATTGAGCATTAGTGATGAACACCTGCTGTTAACAATCAACATCACTGAAGAAAAGAGAAACACAAGAACTACATCTGACTTTAGCCACAGCCTTGGATGAAATCAACTGAAAAAACACACACACACACACACACACATGATGCCACCATAATTGTGGTCAAGGTTTGCTTTAGTTGGGCTCTCTGCCCTTATACAAATTCAGAATAATTTGCTTATAAGCAATTGCAATATTGTTACACAGCATACATTTGTGCATTGCTGAATCAAACCTTGAAGTAGCAGATGAACTTACACTTTCTGCTTGTAACTCATTTGAATGAACATCATAAAGTGGTTTTTCTTTGTTTTATTGACTGACATTCAGCTATTATAGATCTGCAAAAAAAAGTCCTATTAAAGGGGTCATATGATGCGATTTCAAGTTTTCCTTTCTCTTTGGAGTGTTACAAGCTGATTGTGCATAGATAAGATCCCTGAAGTTGCAAAGACTAAAGTCTCAAAACCAAAGAGATATTCTTTATCAAAGTTAAGACTCTGCCACGCCCCCCTAAAACGGCTCATTCTAACACGCCCCCACATATCTACCACACTATATGGAAATATTTGCATAATGCCACCCAAATGTTCA
>NW_015662423.1:0-1755 GCF_001515625.1 Sinocyclocheilus rhinocerous | reverse complement strand
AAGGAGGGGGCTTTGTAGAAAACGAAGCGTTTGAGAGAGGCGGGGCATAGAGGACCTACAATAATGTACAGTATTTGAAAAATAATGTGTTTTTTGAACATTAAAGCATGTCAACATATTCTGTTACACAAAATACACAAAATAATGATCTTTAAAAAAGCATCATATGACCCCTTTAAACAAATGCTACTGTAATAATTAAATATTGGGAAAACAATAAACTGCATCACTCAGGCTTTTAGACATGAACACTTATCATACGATCCTCCAATAGTGGTGACAATAATTATTCATACTGCAGTGCATAATGGGAGTTTTTACTATGGTGTTACCCAGCATGCATTGCAGCATGAAGCATTTGTGTCTAAATAATACAGGAGTTCAATGTTTTATATGCATCACATATATTTAAAATTCATTCTCTATATCTATTAGAGCAACACCTTGCTTGCATGCTGTAGTTTCACAGTGTTGAGAGACAACAGGAGGATCAACACTAGGAGTCTTATTCTCATCTGAGGAGGATGCCTCATAATCAGGGTCCTCCTCAACATTATCATCTGCCTCAGACACATTCCCCCGTCACTTTCACTGTCAAAAAACTGAGACAAAATCTCATTGACAGAAAACCTTTGCTTAGAGGCCCATTTCAATAGAGAAAATGTTGTTTACTGAGTTGTCCCCATTAAATTAGGAAAAGTCATTCAATTTGAAGCAAAAAAAAAATGTCAAACATGTATTTACAGACGTTAAACATTGAATGGGGTCAAATGGACCCCTAGGATCATAGGAGGGAAATTATTTGTGATAATTGATAGGTCTGCAAAATAAAAATAGCCCATCAAAATGGACAACATTGACGTGCAAACAACACAGTCGTGAATGATCGTACCGTTTCTCCTGTTGTTGATTTACACAATGCTGAATCAGTTCTGTCTTCCTCAACTGCATTAACAATACAAAACATTTTCAATCTTATAGATCTGATATGTATACTGTATGTATATGTACAGTATATGTGTGTATATATATATCAGACGAATTGCTTGCTCTCCTGACCTGTTTTTCTAAGTTTCTTGCAGATGCAGCACATCACGACTGCAGCTACAATCATCAGAGATCCAGCCGCAGAGATCAGCACTATGTACAATAAAGGTAGCCCCTGACCTGTAATGAACAAAGTGAGCCATTAGTGTGATTGAATTAGTCTGATCTACAAGAAACACTGTCAAACTTCACCACTATATAAGTGAGAGATGAGCTTAGTCCATGTTAATCCACGTCACTATCAACACCAGCACACCTGCACATGTGTGACAGAGTCCTCTGATGTCCAGATGTTGAGTCTGCTTGCTGATGGGATTGTTGAGGTAGAGAGACGCTGCTAATGAGATCAGACACACTGATGCTGGACAATAACCGTTTCCTCTGAACCAGGAGACACGCACAGCACTCACATTCACAGCCGAACACAACAATGAACAGTTCTGCTCTGATGATGGTGATGATGAAGAACATTGTGAACAGTCTCTGGTAATGTTAGGAGTGGGCAGGTGAGCTGAAAACATGAATGAGCAGAGATATAAATCTAAACATCAGTCTTCTTTCTGATGTAGTTTGTTGATGGTCAGTCAGTGTTTCTGTCATCTCAAACTATAAAACAATTGCACATTTCAGTATGTCAATATTTAAAGGAATATTCATAGTTTGATACTAGTTAAGCTTGTCACAAAAATATATTTCCACTTGTCCAGC
>NW_015662422.1:0-857 GCF_001515625.1 Sinocyclocheilus rhinocerous | reverse complement strand
TTTAGTCAGTTTCCGAGCAACCAAGGTTAAATTGTGATCTGTTAAGCCAGTGGAACTCTTGATACTCTTGATTATCCTTTCAGGTTTGTTTGTGAATATTAGGTCTAACTGTGTCTTAGAGGATTTAGCAATTCTTGTGGGTCCTTTAATTATCTGACTTAAAAGATATTTATCAGCAATAGTTTTGAGTTTTTTCCTCTTTACTTTGTCCTCCCAGTTCAAGTTAAAATCACCCATAAGAATTATTTTCTGCAAGTTGTTTATAAAATATATCATTTACTAAGGGGGGTCTATACACACATATGACAATAAATGACATTTGAGGAGACAAAATGATTTTTAGCCCTACAAACTCCAAGTCGTTAACAGAGTTAAACACAAGACGTTCACACTTAATTCCATTTCTCACATATATTAACACTCCCCCTCTCCTTCCCGAGGACCTATCACATCTAAAACATTGATATCCAGGCATCATAAATACACTTGGAGAAGATAATTGATGCAACCACGTTACAGATATGCAAAGGAAGTCCAAATTTGAATTAGATAGTAAATGAGACTACTGTTCGTTCTTTGAAACAATACTCCTGATATTCAAATGTCCACCAAAAAGTCCTCTTGGTTTCACATTTGGGTCTCACAAAACCTTCGCGTGA
This sequence comes from Sinocyclocheilus rhinocerous, assembly GCF_001515625.1. Lineage (NCBI taxonomy): Eukaryota > Metazoa > Chordata > Actinopteri > Cypriniformes > Cyprinidae > Sinocyclocheilus > Sinocyclocheilus rhinocerous. Next base: position 198 of record NW_015662422.1, on the reverse strand, counting down.
TTTACAGTCTGAAAAATTCTACATACTGTCTGCTTTCTTACCGCAGGATTTCGACACATGGAGATGTTAAGTGTAGTCATTGGAGCCTTGGCAGCTCTAGTAGAATCTCCGCCGAGCAGTGTGGAAATATTATGCACTGGAGCATTGTGTACTTTGTTAATTAAACACACATTGCTGTTTGACGGGCCTGGTAAATCC
>NW_015662421.1:0-578 GCF_001515625.1 Sinocyclocheilus rhinocerous | reverse complement strand
TTCTTACTATTTTCTTTTATTTTTGCTGTTTTTACGTGATTTTTTTAGTAGCTTGTTCTGTGTTGCTCAGAGTTGATGTCTTTATCTGCATATGCTGTATGTCACCATTGTTGAGATTCATACACTCGTTCTTGATATCACTGTGTGCCTAAAAGACTGTTTTTTCTACTACATTTTTTGATCAGAACAATTTTTAAGAAACCCTTTGGATTACGAACACAACCAACACCCGATCACCTTTTCTCTGGCTTGACTAGCTGTTATAACTCAGTTACAGCAGCCAAACAATATCTAATGTTAAAAAGTCAAGGGTCAAGAGCCCAACTAAAGCAAACACTGACCACTGTAATGGTAACCTAAACATTTTTTATTTTCTCCTCAGATCAGATGTCTTCAATAACTCTGTTCTGCGGGCCTGAAAACACAAGCTTTTAAACACGATGCCTGTATCATCTCCATGTAAACAACAAAAATGTGAATTTATGAAAAAGGTAATGTCATGTGCATGCGTAGTATGTTTTTGCAGGGTGTTTCTTGATTGCCAATACTGGCCTGGCATGCATAACATAATTCATTAG
>NW_015662420.1:0-526 GCF_001515625.1 Sinocyclocheilus rhinocerous | reverse complement strand
GATATAAGAAAACAATGTCCATCTGAAAAACATGATTTATGAAAATAATATTCATCTAAAAATTATGATTCATGAAAATATTCATCTGAAACATATGATTTATTAAAACTATGTCTATCTGAAACACATGATTCATGAAAATATTCATCTGAAATACATGATTTATGAAAACAATATTCATCTAAAAAATATGATTCATGAAAATATTCATCTGAAATATATGATTTATTAAAACAATATTCATCTAAAAAATATTATTCATGAAAACATTGTCCATCTGAAATACATGATTTATGAAAACAATGTTTTCATAAATCATATTTTTCTGATGAACAATGTTCTTCTAAAAAATATGATTTATGAAAACTATGTCCATCTGAAATACGATTTATTAAAACAATGTCCATCTGAAACACGTTATATGAAAACAATGTTCATCTGAAATACATGTTTTATGAAAACAATATTCATCTAAAAAATTTGATTCATGAAAATATTAATCTGAAATACATGATTTATGAAAACA
>NW_015662419.1:0-605 GCF_001515625.1 Sinocyclocheilus rhinocerous | reverse complement strand
ATGTTCTTTATGCTCTATGTTTAGGGTGGTTTCACTAATAATAAAATTACATTTGCAAAAAACATCCATATTTGTCCATGCCATAATTGTATAATTGTTGATTAGAGTATTAAAACTTGAAATATATCAATTTAATGACATTTAAGATCTTATTTTTACATAAAGGATATGTGGATGTCCCACAAACAGTCATTAAAGATGAATGAAAAATAACCACCAACCTCCTTGTTCCTCGTGTTTTATTCTCCGGGTTTCTGGTTCCTCGTGTTTTATTCTCCGGGTTTCTGGTTCCTCGTGTTTTATTCTCCGGGTTTCTGGTTCCTCGTGTTTTATTCTCCGGGTTTCTGGTTCCTCGTGTTTTATTCTCCGGGTTTCTGGTTCCTCGTGTTTTATTCTCCAGGGTTCTGGTTCCTCGTGTTTTATGGTTCACTTGTGTTCTCCTCACTCTCCTCTTTAACAAACACCATCTTCACAGCAGATCTCGGTTCAGATGATACTCCTCCAGATATTCCTGCTTGCTTCAAAACTTATTCATGACTATGAGGATGAAAATATTATTAATGTATTTATTGACCTGATTCAAAAACTGTATTTCTCTATTTACA
>NW_015662418.1:0-1187 GCF_001515625.1 Sinocyclocheilus rhinocerous | reverse complement strand
CTTGAAATCAGGAAGTAACAGTCAGATAGTGGGCTGAAGGAATATCGTATCATCAGATAGAGCCGTTGAACATAAATATGCCTGTGGAGGAAGGTGCTTACAAAAAGAGCGGTAATGTCACATGATGGTATCTTCTCTTGTATGCAAGCGTGCCTGTGTTTTCATGGTTTTGGCTTGTGGACAAGCCCTTTGAAGCTCTCATTGAGCAATTTACCACAGGTATAGTTCTGCTGTTGTGTTCTCTTGTATGAGTAATGAAATAGCTGGGAGTATTTCTGTGCAGTCAGCCTGGTGTCATGTCCAGACATTGATTCAAATGGTTTCCCATAATCTGTGGGATATTTCAGTGGTTGCGTTTTAGTTCCCTGAAGCTGCTCTAATGGCACTGCTTTTGGCTTTTATTCCTTTTGCATTCATTCAGCGTATCCGTAGAAGTGTGTTAACACTGCATTAGTATCATACTAGGCCTTTGTCCATCTTCACAATACCCTGGTCTGCCTGGGAACTAAAGCTCTCAGTCTTTGCATGCCTGTCTCGGAGGGTGTGGAATCTGTGGATGTTTACAGTCACACGCCACAGTAGAAATTCTCATTTCTCATCCCACTAAATCTTCCCATTAAGTGGTGGGGGTTTGCCTGCATTTTAGCAATCCATTGTGGCAGTTCTCATTTTAGGACAAATCATTGTAATGATGAGTCCAAACTTAGTTATTATTTACTATAAAGATGAATAGCAAGCAGCAACCTTGCAGTTTTTAGTAACTAAGGTTTTAAGCACTTAACTAATCCACAACCATAAACCTACTTGCTATTACCTTACAAACCTTACAACAATTAACCAACACTTTCTATTACTTATTAAAAGGCATCTCATCTCTGCTTTTCTAACTTATTTTATACTAAACTTGGTATTGTACACTATGAAATCAAATGTATGTATTTGAAATGTTGTGTGTGTGAACATATAATCAATAAATGTCTCATGAATTTTAACTAATTGAATAGTGCTTGGAATATTTTCACCATGTTCACATACTTTTTAACAGAATAAATGTAATTGTTTTCATGATCAACAAATTTATGCTGATTCTAAGCAATTTTAAGAAGTGAAATATTTCTAAATTAGTGTTTAAAATAGACACAAATAGTTAAAGGGGTCATATGATGCGATTTCAATTTTTCCTTTCT
>NW_015662417.1:276-1705 GCF_001515625.1 Sinocyclocheilus rhinocerous | reverse complement strand
AGATCGTCCATCCTTTGAGTGAGAGTGTAACGTTACAGGTCAGCCAATCTGGTTTCGTGGTTAAAGTTAACCTTTTCTCGACATGTTTCCGTGTTGTTGCTCAGCAATGGCATGGACGCAATGTTTTCTGGGGGTTTGGCAAAAGGAGAGTGGGACGGTGGGCGGTGCACGGGGTGGTGACTGAGTAGTTCTGATGTCACCTTTTTACGGAAGTCACAACAAATATATATTCTTAACGATATCAAAACCTAAAATAAAACTCCAGAAAGGTGTAAAATATGTGACAATGTACAATTTTCATCTGCTCAAGCAGAACGTTGATGCCATCTTGCCATCAAACCCAAACTTTTCTTCACTTTGTGACTGAATTGCACATCAATTATAATTACTGAAGTTTTCGGTCAGTTCTTTATAATATTATAAAAGAATAATGGTACATTTAGTAAGAGTAGAATATATTAATTTTCTATATGAAAATTAGATATTGCACATTACTGATGTTACTAAAAGTAAATTTTGTACGCTTCCCATCTCAATGTCAGTGTTCTACTGTCAAATGTGTATTACCAAGAAATAAACATGTAATATTATTAGTAACTCCGGCTTATTAATAAAAAACAGTAATATTATTAGTAACTCCGGCTTATTAATAAAAAACAGTAGTAATTTCATTATTATATTATCTTTATTTTTATACCTCACACACCAGCCCCAGCGCTACCAAATCTGCTTCTGGTGCCAGCATCTGTAAAAGTTAGTGGTGCTGCTCTCAAATGTTAGTGTGGAGCACTGCACTGTTACATCAGGGTTCGCTCACATTTTTACTTTTATTTCAGAGTTGATTGAAGAAAAAGATAAGAATGAAGAATCAAGTGAAGTTGAGGAGAAAAATCATGTCAAAATTGGAGAAAAATCTTGGAGTTGCTCTCAAACCAAACAGAAAGATTTAAAGAAAAGAAGAGCCAAGAAATCTTTCACCTGCACTCCGTGTGGAAAGAGTTTGACAAGCAAAACAAGTCTTGAGTGTCACATGATAGTTCATACTGGAGAGAAATGTGGGAAGAGTTTCATACAATCAGCAAACCTTAATGATCACATGAACAGCCACACTGGAGAAAAGCTGCATGCATGTGATCAATGCGGGAAAATGTTTATATGGGCTTCAGTTCTGAAAAAACACTTGAAAGTTAATTCAAAGGAGAAGCCACCTTCATGTAATTTATGTGGTAACAGTTTTGTGCGTCTACAGAATTTGAAAGTAGGTCAGAAAATACACACAGCTGTGGGAGAGTACATGTGCTTTGAGTGTGAAAAAACTTTTATTTCAGTTGAACATTTGAAACAGCACGAGAGGATTCACTCTGGAGAAAAACCTTATAAGTGTTCACACTGTGGCAAGAAATTCAGTCGGTCAACACATCTGAAAACA
>NW_015662417.1:0-229 GCF_001515625.1 Sinocyclocheilus rhinocerous | reverse complement strand
TTCCACACTGGAGAGAAACCTTACAAATGTTCACACTGTGACAATAGATTCAGTGTGTCAGCAAATCTGAAAAGACACGAGAGGATCCACACTGGAGAGAAACCTTATAAGTGTGCACACTGCAATAAAAGATTCAGTGAACCAGGACACCAAAAAAGTCATGAGAGGTTCCACACTGGAGAGAAACCTTATAAGTGTTCACACTGTGACAATAGATTCAGTGTGTCAG
>NW_015662416.1:0-475 GCF_001515625.1 Sinocyclocheilus rhinocerous | reverse complement strand
ATAATTAGTCATAAATATTTCCCTGTTGAGCTGATTTACTACACAGGGTTTGTACACCTTTTTGAGAGAGAAATTCAAGCAATTTTCAATGACTTACCAGCATTTCACACAACTGTTTCCAGCACTTTAAAGCTCCAAAATGATCCAATTTGAATGTTATTTTCAATGGGATGACCAAAATATACTGTGGTGAACAAACACTTATGTAAAATTAAAAAATACATCAAATCACCATTTTAACCTGTAGATGGCAGCAGAGGAGCGCTTATTGGCTTATTAGTCCTTCATTTATACTTTATTTCCTTCATATTTCAAAATTATAAAATAACAATTATAAAATCACTATTATAAAATATCAAATCATCAAGAAATCAGATTTTGTCAGAGTTTCGCTCTTTTTGTGTATGAAGTAGAAAACGTCACAAAGTGGTTTGAAAAACAAACTTTTCTTCAATTTGCGACTAAATCACACATA
>NW_015662415.1:0-1872 GCF_001515625.1 Sinocyclocheilus rhinocerous | reverse complement strand
ACACGTGTAGTCAAGATGGCGGCGGCGCTGGTGAGTAGCGACGCTAAAGTGTCTTCTGTTTGTCTATTTCACAAAAGGTTTGATTTCACACTGGCAGAGATGACCTAATTTAAAACATTTTGTTTTGCGTTGCTCATTGTTAGTGTGTCATTTGATGTGATTGGCTATTTCCGCTCAGTGGATGCCGATTAGAAAAACAGCCGGCTAGCATAAACACTTAGCAGGTAGCTAATTATCGAGTGTTTGCTAAGAGCGAGAACGAGTTAAAATCCTGATCTAATCTAAAACCTAAGCCATATGAAGCAGACAGCTCTCTTTACTTTAACAAAAGCGACGGTGTTTCATAGTAAACAGTCTGTATCTGCTCTGTCAGTCATTGTAATGCGTTTGCGCTGATTTAGCATTCACTGCCTCACGAAATATAAGGAAGATGATGATAATAAAGTAATCAAATCACACTTGCTGGATCAATTCCCTTCATAATTTATTAATGTGTTGCTCCTGCGGGTTGGCAGTGTTTGTGATTGTGTCCACTGACACTTGTCGACAGTTGATTAAAGTTCCGGTTTAATATGAAGAGTTTGGATACCATTTATGTCATATTGTATAAAATAATGGGCCATTCATTATTGCAAAATAACCCCGACACGAAACTGACTGCACATTTCCCAGCATAATTAAACGACAACTTACCAGTTAAGTAAATAAATGAGCATTCTGCATTGATTTAAGTGTAAATGATTTTGTGTGAGGAAAGAAGTGTGTGAAAAGAGTGTTGTTGCTTAAAATCGGTATGAAAGGAAAATTCACACTATGATTCATCCACTTATGTTACACTTGTAATTTTTTGACCTCGTAACTTTAAATCAAAATGTCATAACTGTGTAACGTGTAAATCCAATAATTAGGATATTTCTCTCTAGTGACATCTGCAGGACTCCAATCATTCAGTCTGCTTAAGCCCTGCCTCTTTCTTGCAAAGTGCAACACCCACATCTCAATTTAAATCAAAGATCCATGCATAAAACCAATTTTTTATTTTTTTTTTTATTTTGGTAGCCTGTTTCACTCAGACATGCGCCACAATACAGAAGAGAAGATCTGTCGCTACTTCTGTTTCATTGCGACTTTATTACTCAAACTCTACTATATTTCCACTCCACACCACTCACATACTCTGGTCTGGACCGCACAAACACAGAAAAGCGAGAGAGATAAAGACAATGAAAAAGTCGCAGTGCTGTTTTTTTTCTTCCGATGACTAGGGATGGGCGATATCTTATCGTTTGCGTGCGATATACCGGTAAAAATTCTCCACATGATAAGAATTCGTCTTCCCGCAATAATAACGATAAAGTCTAGTTGTTGACATATTTCTGTGTACGACTGTGTGGAGTGACGTGAAGGAAGGCGGACGTGAAATTGAGCAGCTCCTTCTACAATCTGGAACAGGTTTGGATAGGGCTGTACAGAGACAAAAATCGGTCTGAGCCTTGAGTAAATGTACTACAGTAGCACGTGTGCGACACAGTTTTACATGTGTATGAGTCGTTTACAAACCTGTTGTCCAACAAAGATATTTTAATTTATTGACATGCTTTTTCTCCATATTAACTTCATAACATAGTCGAGTGTTTGAAATAACTTATTTTTGTGATCAGACGTGGTTTCATATCACAGAATAAGGCAGAAATCATAATATTTTATAGCATTATATACAGTGATAAAGGCTATGTCGATTAGCATTGCATTATAAATATACTTTATCCTTATAAAAAATACCCAAGATTGCTTTAACACAGATACCATATATTTTGTGCAATCGCGTGTTTATTGTCTTCAGGTTTCCTCAGTTAAAATTTCTCTATCTGC
>NW_015662414.1:0-544 GCF_001515625.1 Sinocyclocheilus rhinocerous | reverse complement strand
AATGCTTTTGTTTTCTCAAAATATGCACCCAGAATCTATACCAGAATTGATATATCCTCATCAACCCCCTAGCTAGATGCTAACATTCACAAACAGTATGTGACACGAGGTATTAAGATGCAATTTATGGAGTTTTATGTCTTACTAAATACTCAAATGCATGTAGAGTGAAGTCCAGAGACAATGTTAAAATTCTGAGATTAAAAATCCTGTTTAAAAATGCAAAATGAACAGTTTTATAATTTAGAAAAAAATGAAACGAAGAAACAAAATGATGTGAAATAAATACATATTCAATAGTCCTTGATATTTCTAGGTAATATTGAAAGTAGGGATGCACCGATCCCGATACTGAGCTCCTGTACTCGTACTCGTTAAAATGCCCCGATACCAAAAGCAGATACCACACAGCATGTGATAAGTGCCATATTCAGACAAAGAAACACCGAAAACAGACAGCAGAATGGAGATTAAGGATGTCTACAAAGTATATGTATGCAATGTAGTGTTGTCAAAAGACCCGGTATTTCGGTACCAAGTCGGT
>NW_015662413.1:0-492 GCF_001515625.1 Sinocyclocheilus rhinocerous | reverse complement strand
AAATACAGTAACACTGTAATATTGTGAAATATTGTCAATTTAAATCATCTATTTTAATGTTTTAACATATAGGCTACTGTATTCCTGTGATCAAAGCTGAATTTTCAGCATCATTACTCCAGTCTTCAGATCCTTCAGAAATAATTCTAATATGCTGATTTGCTGCTCAAGAAACATTTCTGATTATTATCAATGTTGTAAACATTTGTGCTGCTTATTGTTTTTGAGGAAACAATTTTTTCACGATTCTCTTATGAATATTTTAAATGGTTCTTTGTGTCAGAGCGCTGGAGTTCGTCAGAAATAGAACGGGGCATCAGTTTTCTGTCATGGATTTGTCGCGTCACGCCGCATCCACAGCAGAATACATCACTGGGTTCTATTTGCTTTTGTCACATCGCGCCGCTCGCGTCTGGTGCAGACACATTGTTTTGGTATTTGTGAATCTTAAAGGTGCAATAGGTGATTGTCTTCAGAAACATTGTTTGTTAT
>NW_015662412.1:0-1252 GCF_001515625.1 Sinocyclocheilus rhinocerous | reverse complement strand
CTTTGCTAGATCATGGCAGAACACTAGAAATCTCTGAACAACAAGCAGTGGGAATTGAACAAAATGTAGGGGGTGCTGTCAACGCATTAAATTACAATCACAAGCAGCAGAGTGAATTAAAAACCACCAGCAGACAGACGTCTAACACAGAAACTGAATTAAAAACCACCAGCAGAAGGACGTCTAACACTCAGTGTAGAAATTGTGGAGGAAAATATCCACATCAAGGTGATTGTCCGGCTAAAGGAAAAGAATGCAGAGCATGCGGAAAGTTGAATCACTATGCAAAAGTGTGTCGTTCCAGCATTAAGAAACTCACTCTGCAAGTTAAGCATAATGACCCTCCCCATCATAAACAACGCAACAAACCACAAAGGGTCAAGCAAGTCGCTACAGCATGCACCAGCCACACACAAGATGATTCATCGAGCAGTGAGGATGCTTATGTGTTTGTTTTGAACAGCAATACATGCCAGCAACAGCCTCAGACACAAATTAAAATAAACGGCACCAAAGTTACAGCTCTGATTGATTCCGGAGCAGCTGTAAATATTATCAGCAAAGCAGTGTTCAACATGCTCACACCCAGAGCAGCGACAATTAAGATCTTTGCGTATGGCTCTGACACTTCTCTGCCTATTATTGGTGTATTCCAGTGCAATGTACAAGCATCACATAGCACTACAGAGACCAAGTTCTATGTTTTTCAGAATGATGGACACACCCTTCTAAGCTATGGAACAGCACAAGAGCTTGGACTAATAAATATCACCAGTGCTGTTAATTATACAAAGATAAGATCCCAAAGATCCTGGGGAAATCCGAAGCCTACTCGGAATGGCAAACTACTGATCACAGTTTTTACAGGACTTTTCAACGATCAGTGCATCTCTTCGTGAACTGACTGAAAAAGGCACACCATGGCAATGGGAAGATACACACAAGCAAGCTCTTCAGCAGCTCAAAGATGCTTTAGCCAGTGCCACCACTATGTCCCACTTTGATCCCTCAAAGGACACTGAACTCGTTGTTGATGCTAGCCCGCTAGGCCTCGGTGCTATTTTGTCACAAAGGCAAAACGGAGAAAAATGCATCATTGCATACGCCAGTCGTGCACTCAGTGATGTTGAAAAACGATACTCACAAACTGAACGCGAAGCTCTAGCCATTGTATGGAACTGTGAGCATTTTCACTTGTACCTTTATAGCCATTCTTTTACTCTAGTTACCGACCACAAGCCCCTAGAACTGA
>NW_015662411.1:0-1624 GCF_001515625.1 Sinocyclocheilus rhinocerous | reverse complement strand
ATAGTTATATGGAACCGAAAGTAGTTAACATTTAACCCGTTCTTTGGGTTCACTCAAGCCGAGTGTTATGAGCTGAAAACACTCCAAGACTTTCATCTCTGCTGAAGCAGTTTGAGGTGGTATTAGTGCAAACAGCGGTGTCCCTTCAGCGATTCCCCTGGGCGCTTTATCTAAAAGAGCAAATTGCAGACGATTCGTGTCTTTTTAAAGATGCCGTTTCGTCCGTGTCCTCTAGGAGGATGATGAAGCGGCCCTGACACGGACAACCCAGGGATGTGGGGACTGCTCTTTAGGAGGTGGTGTTGGCAGCGCCCCTCCTTCCCCCGGAGGAGGGCCGGGTGGAGAATCTTTGATTTTCTGTTCCGCTGCTGGTCCAATGGCGACCAGCTTCTTTTCTGCAAGAAAGGTTGGACCGTAGGCTGTCACCCTCCACCTTGAAAGTGTATGTTGCTGCTATTGCAGCACATCACGACAAAGTAGACGGCCGGTCCCTGGGTAAGCATGACCTTGATCGTCAGGTTCCTGAGGGGTGCCAGAAGGTTAAATCCTCCTAGGTCACCCCTTGTGCCCTCCTGAGATCTCTCTGTTGTCCTGGCTGGACTCAAGAGGGGTCCCTTTGAGCCGCTGCATTCAGTTGAGCTTAAGTTCCTGTCTGCTAAGACTGCGCTCCTGACCACACTCACTTCCATCAAAAGGGTCGGGGACCTCCAAGCATTTTCGGTGAGCGAAGAGTGCCTTGTGTTCGGACTGGCCTACTTTCACATTGGCCTGAGACCCCGGCCTGGATATGTGCCCAAGGTTCCCACCACGCCTTTCTGGGGCCAGGTGGTGAGCCTGCAAGCACTGCCCTCGGAGGAGGCAGACCCAGCCTTGGCGTTGCTGTGTCCCGTAAGAGCATTACGCATATACGTGGACCGCACCCGTAGCTTCAGAAGCTCTGAGCAGCTCTTTGTCTGCTGCGGAGGTCAGCAGAAAGGGAAGGCTGTCTCCAAGCAGAGGTGGCCCACTGGATAGTGGATGCCATCACCTTGCCATACCAATCCCAAGGTGAGCCATGCCCCCTGGAGGTGAGGGCTCACTCCACCTGGTGTGTTGCCTCCTCCTTTGCATTGGCACACGGCGCCTCTCTGGCAGACATTTGTAGAGCTGTGGGCTGGGCGACACCTCATACCTTTGAGTTTGACAGCCTTCGCGTAGAGCCTTATGTTAACCGTGTGTTGGGTAACAGGTAAGGGGCGGGAAAAACTTGGCGTTGCTGTGTCAAAAAAACTGGCTCGGTGTCACACTTGCTGCGCCATTCCCCCTCACACGGGGATGCAAGCGCCTTTCTTCTCCCAGTCGAGTTCCCGGGATGGCGAACCCTGGTCGAGCATCCTCCAGCACCCCCAGCAGTCAGACTGGGAGGAGCAGTCTGACGCCAGGCCCAGTATCAGTGTTAGCATGCCCAGAGCTCAGGTCAGCCCCTGTACTGGGCTAGGTGTTCGTATGGCTTGATTCCCTGTGGGCAATTCCATATGTGTATTCTTCCACAGTAAGATAACCCCTCTCTGTGAACCTGTGTCTTCCCTTGGCAGAACCATTCTGCCAGTCTCTTCTGGCAGTTGCTCCTCCCTACTCCTAGGTA
>NW_015662410.1:0-475 GCF_001515625.1 Sinocyclocheilus rhinocerous | reverse complement strand
GCGTCACCAAAAATTATTGAGGTCATGTGCATATATTGTGCAATAATTCGATATATTGATCATTGCGACAGGCCTAGTCTAAACGATTAATTTCCCACCAAAAAAATCAAAAATTTTACTTAAGAATATTTAAACTATATATATTTCATTAAAACAAATGAAATCCAAAAGTAAAAAAGTAAAGTGCAACATAGAGTGCAAGAAGCAAGTGTCCGTCTCAGAGTCCAACTCACTGAAATCAGAGTTCAGTATTATAGTGTAAGAATGACTACATATCCACGTGTTCTGGTCTACTAATAATAACATTATAATCAAAAAACACTTTTTAAAGGAGTATTTACCAGAAATATTATTTACCAGAATTTATTTAGGAGAAAAATGTAAATGTGCAATATTTCTGGAAAAAAAAAAAAAAACTTAAAAAAAATAAAATAAAATCATTTAATTGGAGATGCTTTTGATTATTAAAATTTAA
>NW_015662409.1:0-492 GCF_001515625.1 Sinocyclocheilus rhinocerous | reverse complement strand
TATCTGGGTCGCCCGTCTCAGGGCCGCTACCTCTTCCGCTTGCCGCCAGGTTTGGCGGGGGCCTGGACGTGCTGGGCGGCCTGCCTACGCCCGGCTCCACTGCGCTGCTTGGGTGGAGGCTGGACGCTCGGAGCGCGAGGTCAGTGGCGGTTCGGAGCTCTTTCAGAACTTCCAGATCGTGACCACCCTCGTGCAGGTCCTTCAGTGCCTTGGCCTGGTGCACCTGCAGTAACGCCATAGCGTGTAAGGCGGAGGCAGCTTCCCCGCAAGCCGTATAAGCACCGCTGGTCAGACCAGACGAATGTCTACAGGCCCGGGAAGGGAAGACCAGAAGAATGTCTACAGGCCCGGGAAGGGAGCAACGGGTCTCCCCGCCAGGAGGAGGCGGTCTTAGGACACAACTGCATCACTACCGACCGCTCCACGGGGGGATCGCCGGGGGGATCGCCCTCGCTGCACCACCGTTGAGGGTGGTGAGGGAGGAGGAGCTAG
>NW_015662408.1:780-967 GCF_001515625.1 Sinocyclocheilus rhinocerous | reverse complement strand
TGGGCAACTTCTTTGAAATAGGCAGACACTAAACAGTTTGAATTGTACTGGCATGCATTGGTTACCATGACAATGGCTTGTCACAGGAAGTGCTAACTCCACATAGCACACGCGTCACCTGGTGATGCCATGTTGTAAACCAGGGGTGGGGAACGTTGACCCTGGAGGGCCACTCTCCTGCAGAGTT
>NW_015662408.1:0-555 GCF_001515625.1 Sinocyclocheilus rhinocerous | reverse complement strand
AGTTTCATCTTAGGCTAAGCTACCAAATAGCTTTAACAATTAGGGGTTAGCACTCTTTACTTGAAGCTTTTAAATACAGCACGTGTGTATGCAGTGTGAAGTCATTTGAACTTAACCTAATCCCGGGTTTCTGATTTTTCACTTTCTTTTTCTTTTTTTGTTCTTTTTCTATGTTTCCCCATCTTCAATTCGTCTCAGCGAATGTAACTATCTTAGATGTATCTAGGACTGCACGATAAATCGCATGCGATATTTAACGCGCATCTTGTCAGAAAGCCGGTTCTGTAATCAGCGGTAAATCTCCATCACCTGCGTGCTTTCACATTGAGCAGCATTAACTACACAGAGCCGTTGTTCACTGACGAGCTGCGCAAAAAATCGTGCGAATATGAATGTGGTTTTGCGCAGCTTTTACAGAACCGGCTTTACTGATAAGATGCGCGTTAAATATCGCATGCGATTTATCGTGCAGCCCTAGATGTATCCTTCCTGAATGCTATTGCTCAGTTGCTAGTTAATTAAATCTAAATTTAATTAAATTTTAACTGTCTATCT
>NW_015662407.1:0-648 GCF_001515625.1 Sinocyclocheilus rhinocerous | reverse complement strand
GATAGTGGGGGGAACCATTTGACAATTTAGCACCCATATAAATGTCGAATCTGTGGCCAGGACTGTAATTATATGCAAATGTCAAAGGCTAAAAGGGGTCTCTTCAGCCATAAAACCCCAAAGACCATCCATGATTTTACACAAACGCTACATCCCCCCTTTTGGCTGACGTCACCTGCACGCACACATCGTCAGACAACAGTTGTCATGATGGTCGGACAGCAGGTGGATCATGATGATTGGATGGCAGGTGGATCATGATGGCTAGATGACAGGTGGATCCTGAAGGCCGGATTGCAGGTGGATCCTGATTGTCAGATGGCAGGTGGATCAGGAAGGCCGGATGGCAGGTGGTTTCTAATTTTCCTCAGCCTTTGGATCCTCAGCTTGGGGTTTAACCTTGGTCAGGTTCAGCATTGTCTCCGCCTGGGGGGCAGCTGTGCACCTGTTCATGGACCTTTGCACCCCGTTGACTCTGTTAAACAGGACAAAGGCAAGGCCAAGAGTTAGGGTGTGCCCGATTGCTGTGGCGAGGCAAAGTGCCGTGTCGGCAGAGGTCCAGGATCGGGCAATGTGAAAGGTGGACTGGACAGGCAATCGAGGCAGTGCTTGGAGGGCTGTGTCGATTGGGGTGATGTCAATCATCTG
>NW_015662406.1:0-1463 GCF_001515625.1 Sinocyclocheilus rhinocerous | reverse complement strand
ATGACGGTGGAGGCGAGGGAGCTAGGAGCCGAGGTGGAGCCGCTGAGTCTACAGGCCGAGGCGGAGTCCGGGCTTCGGAGCCTGGAGGCGGAGGGGAGGGATTCTCCAGCCACGGCGACGATGGAGGATGGCAGACCCACGAGCAGAGGGGCTGACAAACGACGGAGGAGACAGGAGCGGGCGAGAGGGCGGGCATTTGTGAGCCTCCGGGCTTTCAGGGCTAAACTCAAGATCGGGAGGCCCCTCTGGGCTGGACAAGGGAACCGGAGCCCTCTCTGGGCAGGACGTGGGAACCGCAGCCCACTCTGGGCTGGCTGGACATGGGAACCGCAGCCCACTCTGGGCTGGACATGGGAACAGGAGTGACAAAGGGCTCAGAGGAAAGAGGGAGTTGAGGGTAGCAGGTCAGCCTCCCAGTCAATCAGGTCTTTTTCCAAGGAGGAGACAGGAGCGGGCGAGAGGGCGGGCATTTGTGAGCCTCCGGGCTTTCAGGGCTAAACTCAAGATCGGGAGGCCCCTCTGGGCTGGACAAGGGAACCGGAGCCCTCTCTGGGCAGGACATGGGAACCGCAGCCCACTCTGGGCTGGACATGGGAACAGGAGTGACAAAGGGCTCAGAGGAAAGAGGGAGTTGAGGGTAGCAGGTCAGCCTCCCAGTCAATCAGGTCTTTTTCCACCTCTCCTCTACCCAGGTCCATCATAAGCTCACCCTCAGCCACGGTGCAGGGGGAAGAGCTCCTCTCCGCGCTCACACCGTCTGCAGCTTTCTCCCTCGTGATGGGCGTTGCAGCTGGCTCACGCACCTGGTCTGACGGGTTGGGCTCTACTTCTGGGGTGATCCTCCGCTCAGTCGCTCGGCATTGCGCTGGCTCGTTGATCGCGGTGGGATTTGGCTCTCCGTCATCGGTGGGGTCGGGCTGATGCTCCGCACCGCGGGGAGATGGTGGGCTGGGCACTGGGTCGGGAGTGGATCTGGCGGGAGAGACGGTGAATGGGGATCTGTGTCTCGCCAGTGTCCACTCCACAAAGGCGGCGGCTTCGGACGACGGCGCTCTGTACGCGATGTTTAGACTGGCATCATAGAACGCACAGAGCGAGTCGTCTGGGTAGCTGGTGGTGTTTGCTAAGAGCAGGAACAGTCTCATATGGTCCTCGAGAGATCGGTCTCCCTGCTCCAGCAAATAAATCCAGAGGTACTCTGGGCGAAGAAGGGCATCCATGGGAAACAACGGAAACAAAAAACACTGTACAAAAATGAAAAACAAAAACGGACAGTAGACACGGAGGTTACGTTTTGGTCGGGTCTTCTGTCACGATCTGCGCTCGGAGGAACGAGAGAGAAACGTGGAGTACAAGCAATAGTCTTTAATCCAGAAAACACAGGGAACACAATGAGTAGACCCAACAAAAACTTAACACAAAGGCAGAGACTTAAATACAAAGGATAATGGGGAAACACAGGT
>NW_015662405.1:0-1786 GCF_001515625.1 Sinocyclocheilus rhinocerous | reverse complement strand
AATAATGTTCTTTTTAGCAACATCATATGACCCCTTTAAGAGTATGGCTCGCCTTTAGCCGGAACAGCCAGCTTTCGCGAAACCTTTTGGAACGCCCCCTACCTTTCCTTTCACCAATGAGAAACATTTTGACATGCCCTCTACATTTCGGCACGCCCCCACCTTTTGACACGCCCATTGCTCCAAGCTGCAGCTACCCCTACTAGCAAATTTGTGATCGCCTCAGAGTCAGTCCCCTTTAAAGGAGACATATCCCCTTTTTATTTACAATATGTAATATAAGTCTCTGGTGTCCCCAGAATGTGTCTGTGAAGTTTCAGCTCAAAATACCCCACAGATCATTTATTATATAATTTTAAAAATGCCTATTTTGAGTGGAAGCAGAAACAGGCTGTTTTTCGTGCCTGTCTTTTTAAAATGCAAATGAGCTGCTGCTCCCTGCCCCCTTTTCCAGAATAGAGATGCACAGGTGGGACCAGCTAAAAACATCTGTTTTGGTTCTGATTATCATGTTTATAGCGCTGAAAGCATGCGTTTTAAACCATATTAGTTTAAATTTCTGATATATTGTTTTCTGAGTGCACACATCCGAAGCACATGGACAGAAAGCGGCCACCAGACAGCATGTGAGTTTCTGAGTGCATGTGTACAGAAAGCGGCTGTCACAGCATGTGAGTACTAAACTAAGTTCTCACACACATACAAGTTTACATTAAAAACACACGAGTTACAAAAAATGTTATGTGTTATGTCTGTGAAGGTAAACAGCTGGGAAATAAATCGCATGTTTATTTTAGATCTGTGTGGCAGCAACAATATACATTAAATAAATCAATAAATCAACTGCTCTGTTGTCTCCTCTGAGGCTGGGACTCTAAATAGTGTTCTGTGTTAGTCTGTGCAGCCAAAGACAGAACAGTTAGCGTGTTTTGCTCAGACTTTCACCATGGCATTAGAGCTGGTACACCGTTGTCGCTTGCGAAATCACAATGACGGCGCCGTGGGTGTAAACTTACAGATTAAGGGGCGGTAATATTATAATGAGATCCCTTTGCCATGTCACCAAGGGAGCGAAATCAGACGCGCTCGTTTTCTCAGACGCTTGCAGAAAAAGGCTTACCAAAACAAAGTTAATGGGTTAATCTTTTTCACGTTTCCTTGGTTGGTAGATGCACGGGGGACCTGATTATAGCACTGGAAAAGTCAGATTTTCATGATATGTCACCTTTAAATTTCATATGAAAACGGCGGCAGACTTCGTCTCCTCCCCGTCTTTCAGCGCGCTCTTCAATCTGCAGACCGCGGCGGCGCAGCGCGCGAGTGGACTCAAACAGAAACAGAGGACAAGGTGTGTGTTTATCTATAATATCTGTATCTGTGCAGTTCTTTGTCATACATACAGTTTACAAAAGGTCACAAGAGAGAAATCGGTTTCCCATCTACTGTAAAGCTTTAGCTGCGTTCACCCCTCATACACCACAGCTGTTTCCTCCAGCGAAAATCTAGCCCTCAACACATATGAACGCATAGACTTGATCGGTGTCGTGTCATAGCTGTGTGGGCGGAGTCGGCGTGGGGGAAAACTATAGCTGTGGGGGCGGAGTCGGCGTGGGGGAAAACGCTCTTGGGTACTCACGTAACCTCGGTTCCCTGAGATGAGGGAACAAGACATTGCTATGGGAATTACCCTTTCCTCCAAATACTACTGAAGCCATATTGAATCACGCCAGTGAAACTGGCAAATGGCGTTCAAGCGCGCGAAATATGAGGGGCTCCCACTCTATAT
>NW_015662404.1:0-1374 GCF_001515625.1 Sinocyclocheilus rhinocerous | reverse complement strand
GATTTTTAATATTTGTAATTTTTATAATATAAAATATTATGAAATTTGGTCATATCTGATGCAATCTTTTAAATGTATGTTATTTTAAGAATATTCACATATTTTTACCGAAAAAAAACAAAAACGGATTTGTACAAACAAAATAAATGTTTTGTTTACATAATATATGTATCTGTGCTGTGTATATTTATTACGTATATATATATAAATACAAACACATGCATGAGTATATTTCAAAAAAATATGTTATGTTTATATATAATATACACAGCACACACACATATATTATGCAAACAAAAACTTTTATTTTGGATGCGATTAATCGCGATTAATAGTTTGACAGCACTAATAAAAATACAATAAAAACATCTTTAAAACGACATGCATCTGCAGAATGCTATGAGATGCACTTTGAGAAGGTTTCAGCGTGATTTCTCAGCAGACTGACACACACACCCGTGATCCACTCCTGTCTCTGTCTGGAGTCGGGCGCGCTGATCTCGAAGGTTTTATTAAGCGTCTTCACACAGAACATGCATCTCTTCCCGTCTCGGTCCGACAGCACCTGTGGATCACAGTCAGACGCCGCGTCACACACAGAAACGCTCCGGACGCAGACGCAGCGACGAACGCCGTACCTCCACGCAGCAGTTCTGGTCCATCTCGATGACGCCCTTACAGTCCCTGCAGTCCTCGCTGGTGAAGTACGAGAGCGAGCCGGGCTTCAGACAGAACCAGCGCTCCGTCCAGTTCCTGCGCAGGTGACCCTTCTTCCACAGATAGCCCTGAAACACATCCATAACGACCAGACGAGAAGACATACACTTCATCTCCAGACACACAAGACAGTTATTTATTTATTATAAAACGGAGAGTTCCGGTGCTTGATTCTGATTGGCTGAGCCACGTTCGAAGCTGTTGTAAATTACTACAAAGTAACATACACCTTTGTTTATGTTTGTGTGTTGCTCGGCAACCACTTTGTTGGAACCACAACTGTTTCTGAGGAGCTACATTGTTTGTTGGAAGAATACTGTTTTTATTAATATCATTACACTTTATTTGCTCTGTTTTATTTTGTGAAACCTTACTACGTATATGGAATAACCGTTTTATAAAAGCAATA
This sequence comes from Sinocyclocheilus rhinocerous, assembly GCF_001515625.1. NCBI lineage: Eukaryota > Metazoa > Chordata > Actinopteri > Cypriniformes > Cyprinidae > Sinocyclocheilus > Sinocyclocheilus rhinocerous. Next base: position 248 of record NW_015662404.1, on the reverse strand, counting down.
AGCCCCGTGAAGCCATGGTTTACAGTGGATTTATAACAGCTGAGGGGGTTTTCTAACAACGCCCCTTAGTTGTTATAAATTCACTGTAAACCATGGCTTCTTGGGGCTTATTGCTTTAATAAAAGTCTTTGTTTACATAATATATATGTGTGTGTGCTGTGTATATGTATCATGTATATATAAAAACAAACACATGCATGTATATATTAAGAAAAATATGTTACGTTTATATATTAAATATATTTATA
>NW_015662403.1:0-571 GCF_001515625.1 Sinocyclocheilus rhinocerous | reverse complement strand
TTTCTCTCCAGTGTGGATCCTCTCGTGTGTTTTCAGAGATGATGAATCACTGAATCTTTTGTCGCAGTGTGAACACTTGTATGGTTTCTCTCCGGAGTGAATCCTCTCGTGTGTTTTCATACTTGCTGACCGACTGAATCTCTGGTCACAGTGTGAACACTTGTACGGTTTCCTGACCGACTGAATCTCTTGTCACAGTGTGAACACTTGTAAAGTTTTTCTCCAGAGTGAATCCTCTCATGTCGTTTTAAACAGTTTGCTGAAGTAAAAGTCTTTTCACACTCAAAGCACATGTACTCTCTCACACCAGTATGTATTTTCTGATGGCCTTTTAAATATTGTAGTAATGCAAAACTCTTTCCACACAAATAACATGAATGTGGTTTCTCCTTTGTATGAACTCTCAGGTGCTGCTTCAGGTGTGAAGCCCTCAAAAATGTTTTGCTGCATTGATCACATGTGTATGGTTTCTCTCCAGTGTGGATCTTCATGTGTATTTTAAGGCTTGATGATTGTGAGAAACTCGTCCCGCACTGATCACATGTGTACGGTTTCTCTCCAGTATGAACTC
>NW_015662402.1:0-471 GCF_001515625.1 Sinocyclocheilus rhinocerous | reverse complement strand
CGTGAAGACATTCAGAGATGAATAAAGGTGAAATGGCCAGTTGTTTGTGGCAAAGTGCCTATATCAATTGCAAGGAAGCCGTGCTCGCTCAGATCACTTCAGTCTATCGGCTTGACAAAACTGCGAATTCATTTGCTTAAATTCACAACTTTAATCTGGTGAGATACTCTGTGGGAATCCTGTCGAAAATCCAGATTAAACGCTTCCTATGGAGATGGAGTTCGCCATCTGATTAGTTCCTGAGCGAAGCGATAGCTGCTGAATAATGACTGAAGGGACCTTATGAATGGAATTATGATTGGTGTCGTGATCCTACAGGTAGACGTGGATCAGCTGAGTGTCAGCTGATGCGAGCTTGACTAACATGGCCTGCCAGAACTATCGCTACGCTCCATATCCGTTTCACTTTAAATACTTTCCAGCTAGTATAACTTAAGTCTTTGGGAAAAACAGTTATTATACATCTGAAAT
>NW_015662401.1:13843-16501 GCF_001515625.1 Sinocyclocheilus rhinocerous | reverse complement strand
ACAGGATCCAAACTGTCAACTGAAGACACTGAGGTGAGATGTGAAAAAAATGTTACTGTGGAAATTTCTCATAGAAAAATTTTATGTGACAAAATTGTGTCGTCACAAGCTAATTATCCATTTGCTACCCTTTCTTATCTGCTTAAAAGCCAGAAGGATCTTGAGATGGTAATTTCATTTTGGAGAATCATGATCTAGTGAACTTTTGCTTTGTTGGACGTTTCAGTCTTCCTATGTGTGTAGTAAAATTGATTTTCACTTGAATAATTGTGACTTTTTGACTTTCTTTTCAAAACAATATTTGTGTAGTAAAATTGATTTTCACTTGAATAATTGTGACTTTTTGACTTTCTTTTCAAAACAATATTTGTGTATTTAAATGTTCAAAGTAAAACTGTTAAAAGTAGCTAGAGCTTTCATTACAAACAATGTTTGATAATCTTAGCATGTTTTTTTATATAATGCACACTGAATTGAATCCTACTTTAAATTCCCTTCTGCAGGTTTTTGGGTTCTGCTGCAGATGAAGCCTGTCAGTATGCAACTGAAGTTCAGGGTGAAAACCCATTTAAAAACCCGTTACTCCTGAGAGAGCTGAATCTGAGTTAACATGAACTAGGAGACACACGAGTGAATCAGATCGCTGCTCTACTGGAGGATAAACACTGTAAACTCAACACACTACAGTGAGTATTTTACATTATTTAACATGTTGCATGATTACTAGTAATGCAAACAGAGGTGTTTTGCAGTTGTCCTGGTGCAACTTCACAAAATCAACAAGGCATATGAAAGGAACAATTAAACAGGCAATTAAAAACACACACAATTAAAATGTGACTATTCGCATGACTTCGTTTTGCACTAATCAGTTGTTCCACAAGGTGGCAACACTGTCTCGGTCTGTTTCATAGAAGAAAACATAGCTAAAGAGACAGAACAACAAAAACAACAAAATAGTGGAGACTAAAACAACAACAGACGGCCACATTGACAAGCGCTTGTGAGAGAGGATTTCGAGAAAGCAGCAACTTTAGTTTAAAAGAGTACAAAGACATTTTTATCAGTCATAACTTCTGGTTAAAAGTAGAGCAGACGCTGGAAAAAGATGAAGCTCTCTAGAACACGTGTCGACCGCCTGTGTTCACGTACACCTCAAATAGAGTATACTTGAAAGGCTACGTGTTCAGCTGTACACATACGCTAGCCTACACATACAAAAACAAAGTATACTTTGGCCTCAAGTCAGTTTGATCCTGACTCAATAATTATTTCAGTGACAACAGGAGAGAATTTTATTTCCAGTGCTTAGAAAACTCCTCGAATAAGTGGTAGATTGAAAAAACAACTGTGCTATAAACACAGGTGTTTTTTTTTTTTGCTGTTAATTTAGTCACACTTAGACCATGCAAGATGAGCGGCTGCCTGTTTTTCAAAATTAAAAAAAAAAGAATACCAAGAAACACAAAATTATTACCCGTGGCTCCTGATGATATATTGAGGTCTTATGAAGGGAAACGATCCGTCTGTGTAAGAAACTAAACATTATTTACAGCATTATTACCTGTAATCCATAGCTTCAGGCAAATGGTCCAGAGTGATGTCCAGTTCGCAAAAGAATCATTATTTCTACACTGGTTATTGCACTGGCCCCCAGGGGGTGTTCGGAGAGCATTGGGGGGGCGCTGGAAGCAATATTTTTGAAAGGGGGTGGCTGAGGTGTTCTTGGGGGACGTTTGGTTAAGGCGAGTTTACACCAAAGAAGGATGAGCTGAAACTTGCAAAAGAAAATGGTCTGGCACATCCTAACGCCGTCTCTACACTGGATGCATCAAAGCGCACTTTCTATATCCGTTTGTCATGTCGGTAGCGCAAGCGAGTGGAGCGCGGCAGGCAAAGAACGCGGCATCCGTTTATGTTGTGCTCGCGCTCAGATACTGAACCACTGATTATAATCAGGATCTGTGTGCTTTGACGCAACGTGTTACGACGTTCGCGCCCGGTGTAGTAGTGTTAGTTAGGGTAAGCCGCTAGTTTACACCAATACTATCGCTTCTAAACTATCATTTCCATAGCTTTCTGTAGCGCAGCTGCCAGACTTCCAGTGAAAACAATGGCAAACATTTAGACACGTTAAAGCACAGTATGCTTTTTCTTGTTTAGAAAAATTTATATGAATGCTTTTTGTTTGAATGCCAAATTTAAAGAGTTTATTCAACGTTCATAAATATAGCCTAATTTATATTCACGTGGCTTTTTTTGCTCCTTGGGAAACTAATGATAATGGTATTTCAAGTCCAGTCAAATCAAATATGCCATGAATGTCATGTGGCATTCAATGACATAATTTTTTTATTATTTATGGGCTACTGTGGGCTGTTATATTTGGGTTAAAATACATGCTTTTAAAATAGGTTCATATTACAAATAAAATATAGCCTTTAATATACACTACCATTCAAAAAAAAAAAAAGTCAGTAAGATTTTTTAATGGTTGCATTTATTTGATCAAAAACAAAAACAAATAAAAAAAACAGCAAACAGTACATCTACAATTTGAAAGAACTGCTTTCTTTTTCTTTTCTTTCTATTTTCCTCTCATGCTAAAGCTCCATTACTCCAGCTTTCAGTGTCACATGATCCTTCAGAAATCATGCT
>NW_015662401.1:0-7106 GCF_001515625.1 Sinocyclocheilus rhinocerous | reverse complement strand
TCCAGTGAAGAAGACCATAACTTTTGTCAAGGCTGGGGAGAAGGTAACACTAGCTACAGGACCACCTCCTTTGATCTGCTTTCAACAGCACAGGACTGAGAGCTGAAAGTCGACCAGGGAAAGCATGGCTAAGGCAAGACATGGTTCTGATCTTAAAAGCCTCCAAGCAGATCATCCTTTTAGAACTCACAGTTCCCTGGAAGGATTATATCGAGGAGACCAATGAGAGGAAGAGAACCAAGTGTACCGAGCTGGTAGAAGAGTGCCGGAGCAATGGCTTGTCGCAAGGTACAAGCCAATTAAGGTAGGTTGCAGAGGGTTTTACGGCTAAGGCTCTCTGCAGAGTGTATGACATGCTGGGCATCAGAGGGCCCAGCAGGCAACGGGGTATTAAGTCAGCCACAAAGGCAACAGAGGTTCCTGCATGGTGGTTGTGGATCAGGAGATAGTCAACCCTGGCTAGGTCATCTGGGCAAGGGTGTATGGTTGTTGAAAGACTTGAAAACACCTGATGTGTCCTGGAGCATCACTTAGTGATGTATGTTAAAGGAAAAAGATCAAATATTGTATAATAAAGTAGTGCAGGCCTAATAATGTGACGCCCCACCATCAGAATGATGGCAGCAGCTCTGGTTATGACCCTGTATCACCGTTGCTTTTTTAATGGGTGAAAAGCTTTTTTGATCTCGATGCATGAGATCAGAGATCAGAACCAACACCTACGCAGAAGAAAGAAGTGTCAAATATGTGATAAACGAACGGTTTATTTGTTTTTCTGTTTTAAAGGTACAGTAAAAACATGGAAACAAATTATCCAAAGGCACTCAGACCCTCTTCCTCTGTCTGTTTTTTTAAATTATTTAATTTATTTATTTTGTGACTTTACTAAATAAATAGTTTTCTTCTATCTTTTTATGCTCTCTTTCTAATGTAGGTTAAGCTGCTGTTATATGACAGATGATGGTTGTTCTGCTCTGACTTCAGCTCTGAAATCAAACCCATCACACCTGAGAGAACTGAACCTGAGCGGGAATAAACTAGGAGACTCTGGAGTGAAAAACCTCAGTGATCTACTGATGAACCCACAATTCAAGCTGGAGAAACTACAGTTAGTATCATTATACTGTACAGCAGTTACAGTGTGATTAACTGTTTAGTTTCTTAAAGTCACCATGAAATCAAAATGGACAATTCTTATTTAATGGAATATTGCAGTGCTTATTATAAATGATTTTATCTGTGTACATTGTGCACACTGTGTAAATTATTATTTTTTATATATAATTGTACTGTATGGTATTTACTCATGAATTTAACTCACACGTGAACTTAACATGTGTTTGTTTCATTGCCTTTTCTCTTTTTATCCTCAGTCTGTGTGAATGCATTATTACAGAGAAACAGTGTTTCATCCTGACTTCAGCTCTGAAATCAAACCCATCACACCTGAGAGAGCTGGACCTCAGTGGAAATGAAATAGAAAACACAGGAGTGAATCACTTATGTGACGTACTGAAGGATTCACACTGTAAACTGGAGAGATTGAGGTGAAGAATATTCACATACAAGAAAAAAATGTTTTGTTATTTAAATGAAACGGAATGAAGTGTGATTTTTCTCATTTCTCTTAATGTAGGTTAAAAGGCTGTGATATGACAGATGAAGATTGTTCTGCTGTGACTTCGGCTCTGAAATCAAACCCATCACACCTGAGAGAACTGGACCTGAGAATGAATGAACTAGGAGACTCTGGAGTGAAAAACCTCAGTGATCTACTGATGAGCCCACAATGCAAGCTGGAAATACTAGAGTTAGTATTATTACACTGTACAACAGTTACGGTGTGGTTAAAGTTTACTGTTAATTTATTTTAAGAAAACAGACTCATGTCACATCATTTATATCACTACATCTGGCATTTCCTCATCTAAAGAAAGACTGAAAATGTATATTAGCTAATTAGCTACTGATTGTTCAGTATGTGTGTCAGCATAAAGAACATTAAACTCTGAAGCATTTGATACTTTGTGGCTATAAAATGGTTTCATGTGCTGAAATCTGACAAATTTGCTGTGAAAGAAGACAACTAAAATGACACAACTAAAATAATGTAACATGATGCATTTAACTCACATGAGCTTAACATGGATCTGAACCATTGTATTTTCTTTTTCTGTCTTCAGTTTGTGTGGATGCAGTATTGCACATGAACAGTGTCTCATCCTGACCTCAGCTCTGAAATCAAACCCATCACACCTGAGAGAACTGGACCTGAGTGAGAATCAAATAAAAAACACAGGAATGAGTCACTTATGTGACGTACTGAAGGATTCAGACTGTAAACTGGAGAGACTGAGGTGAGGAATATCATAATTCTTAAAAGCACATCGTTTAAATCAGATTCATATAAGTTCATATATTGTTTGTTTACAATTATTAATTATGATTTTTTTTTATGATTCTGTCTTTCTGTTTGTCTTTTTTTAGTCTAAATTTCTGTGGCATTACAGACGTTTCTGCTTTAACTCAGGCTTTGACAAACACAAAAGCACTGCAGTTTCTAAAAGAGCTTGATCTGAGAAACAATATGATTGGAGACTCAAAGCAGCAGCTCATTGATGTGCTACGAGACTCAAACTGTAAACTGAGGTGAGTAAATATCTCTTTGTGGTATTAAAGAGAGCTTCATATAGCTTTAATACATGGGACATCTTTCAAAAATATGTCAAAATAAATTTGTATTAAGCTTTATTGGAAGAGTTTGTGTCAGAACAAATCTGACATTCAAAACTTTAATTTTTATTATACATTTTTACTTTGGACAAGAAATATTATTCACATTATTTAACATTATTTACAAAGACCAATAAAAGCAATGTTTAAACTAGGGGACAAACAGCTTTAACTAGTGAAAGTTTCACTCAGAGGTTTTAATTTGAATTAAGTATATCATTTGTATTTGCTTTTTGTCATCAATCACATAAACCATAAACTCATCAGCATGTGTTTCTCTTTACAGTGACTCAATAGGAGTCATAGACTCTTCTGCAGTCATAACAACATTTGAATATAATTCATGTTTTAAATGGATTATATTTAAAACCCAAATATTGTTTTAGATATATGTGTGTGTAACTAATAAAGTAACTAACTTTAAGAATCTTAATTTAATGTGACACTTCATTTTACTTTTTAAATTGAAATATAGTAACTAATTTGCAATTCTTCACAGCCAACACTGATTATTTTCTCTTCTGATTTCTCCTTACAGACTAGACCGTGAACAGCCTTTGTTTAGAGCTGCTACAAAGCACACTGGTATGCAGTTTACATCCTGGTCTAAATCTTAGAAACCTGTGAAATGAAAAGGAGCTTCATTATCAGGTGAGGATCCTCAGAAGAGCCTCATTATAGTTTGAGCATAAATGAATATGTGTGATGATGTGACGTCTGTACCCAGAATCTATTACGTTCATTAAATATTCAAACATGAACTCTTTTCTTAAATGAGAATATCCGCACAACAAAAAAAAGTTTTAAAGCTTTAACTTATAGCACTGTGTCAGAACAGAGATTTTTATATTTTTCTTATATGCACACATTTGCACAAAACTGCAGCTGTTAGTAATTTTAATGAAGGAAATACACACATGCACTTTAAAATTAATAATGCTACATTATTAGGAACATCCATGTGCAGGAGTGATATTTGATGGTTATTGTTGGTTTAGGGTTGATATAAATTATTATTTTGCTTTATTAACAGGTGGAGCAGTGAAGGGAATAGAGTCAGTGATCAGAACAGAGAGGATTCTGGGTCTTCAGTATAAAGCCTACAATCATAATGCTTTTGGGATTAATGCTAATCATAATTCTAATTATCAAATTTAGCACTCAGATATATTTTTTACATTTACATATTTTTAATATTTGGTATATAATGTATCAAAATCATGTAAGCTACATTTTCTAATGTGAGACAAAAGATGTGTTTGCTGTAAACAGAGACATGATATGATTTTATCTCCGGTCAGTTGTACTTGATATTGTTTTATGAGCTTTAATACAAGTTTGAACTAAAGACTAAATTGTGTTTCGTGTATTTTTGTCACTGAAGACCTTGACAACTGTCTGACAGCAAAAATGCAGGAACGCCACATAATAATCTTGAACATTAGCATAAGGAAATCAAATGTCAAATTATTAGTTTTATTGATCTAGTATATAATGCAGCACCTCAAACTGCATCAGTCTACTGATGGAATGAAAATTGTATCTGCAGTTTCTCAAGATCACCATAGAGTTCATCACAGCATGTGAAGTATGTTTATGACCATCAGCCGTAAGCAAAAACTAGTTAATATTCATTTGTGTTGGGCCTCAAAAAGATCAAATGTTTAAACATCCAGATGAATATGCAGTTTAAATGTGCAGTGCATATTTGTGTATTAAGATATGCATAGAGGTTAGGGAGGCAATGCATTTATAATTCCATTTGCAAAACTGCAAGACCTGTTAACCTCAGTCAACATCAACATAAAAGAACTGATCTCACACATCTGAGAAAGGGACACTCTAATTAATGCTAGGTTATACATCATGGAGAACAATAAAACAGGTTTATGCATCATGGATTAATGTCAAGAAGCAGAACCTGTAGAACATGCATTAATAGTATAAATGAAACCGAAACAATTTGTCAGGCATTTACAATATCCAGCATCTTAGATAATAGTCCAGAACCAGGGAAAATAATAAATGCACAGTTGAAATGTATTGGGTTAAATATATAGAAATATGTAGAACGTTTTGGAATATACAGCAGAATATCCACGCTCCTTTCAGTAGGTGGCGGTATGGATCTGTTAACAATGCGCGAGTAAAACCCATGAAGAAGACGAAAACGAAGGTAAATGTGCTAAATACAAAAACATATAAACGGATAGCAAGAGAAAATGGTACTCACTGGATTTGATCCATCTGATTAGAGGTCTGCGCAGGACTATTTTTTTAGTCCCGCTCCGGCAAGGTTATATTCCGCACCCACCCGCTCCCGCTATATATTCACTCTTTGTTCAACCGCTGTCCGCTTAGAATAATTTTCTTCCCGACCCGACCATTCACGCTAAATTTGATTGGGATGCAGCAGGGAGCCTGGACAAGGTGGGAACAAGTAGTATAACGCAAAGTCACTTGGAAATCCGAGCCCCACTGAATAAAATTCCTAATCCAGGCTGTCTACGATGTACTGCCAAGTCCATCCAACTTGTTTCTCCTGGGGAAAAGGCAGAGTCACTAGCTGGACTGCTGTGCCTGATGAGAGTGACTCTGGACCATATCCTCAGCAGCTGTCAAAGAGCACTGAGTGGGGCGGGCGTTATTGCTGGCATCATGAAAAAGTCCAGAAGGCCATCGCAGATACTATCTCCAGCGGGATCATCCACTGTAGGCGCCTACACCCAGTGAAGAAGACCACAACTTTTGTCTAGGCTGGGAGAAGGTATCACCATCTGTCAGGACCACCTCTTCTGGCCTGCTATCAAGAGGACAGGACTGGGACCTAAGAGTTGACCTGGGGAAGCAACTGAAGTTCCCAGAAACTGTTGCAACACATGGCTAAGGCCAGACGTGGTTCTGATCTCAGAAGCCTCCAAGCAGATCATCCTCTTAGAACTCATAGTTCCCTGGGAAGATCGTATCGAGGAGACCAATGCGAGGAAGACAACCAAGCAGGGCCTAAAATTAACACTCGCCAAGCACCAAATGCAAGTAAAAATCACCGTTCCATGTAACAGTGTCAGTCGCCAGTTGGCGTGTACAACTTTTACGAATTATAACAATGCAATGAAGTGAAAACAACAGCCAGTTTTTAAAGAGATTCACTGTTTCTGACATAAGTGAATATAATAATCTTTTCCGAAGACAAGATCATCGTGATTCGCTGTTCTGTCATAAGCGACAAGAGCGAATCAAATAATAGGATACAAACGGACTGATAAGGTCAGAGCAGTGTGATGTAGAGGTCTTCATGGGTCCACTTGGATCCGAAAACCCGAGGTCCAACCCAAGACCCGAGCGGGTTGGGGTCCAAAACTTTGACGAGTACCTCGGACACGGGTCGGGTTCAGTATTAGTGGCCTCGGGTAATTTAAAATAAACATGCTTTTCCCAAATGGACCCGATTAGACCCGAATTCTTTTAAACTATCCCGAATGCGTAGGTTACGTTCACTTTCGTGTTAAGAGAGGAACGCACATAGAAAAGGAGCATACGTTCGTAATCCTCGCACACAGACATCATCTTATAGATATGAGATCCATCAGGAAAATCCACTCGCTTCATTATGCTGCGTGTTCATGCAGGGCTTTTCTTTTTTGTGTGCAGAAGCCTTTCGCCGGAGATCAGGTTGCAGACAACAGCGAATCCATGATTAGGCTATCGATTTATTTTTTATCAAACTATCACGTTTATTTTTCAAATCCACTGGTCACAATTGAAAGCGGAGCTCAGAAATACCTTGTATCCATCAGGCAGGCACTAATATAAAGTAACCTAATAATAAATTGAATAAATGTTAAATAAATCAAAGTAATGGAGAAGTGGCCAAATCAGTCAACAGGACACTAGGATTTTTCCTGACTGACTGCGGGGCTGCAGGCTGTAGGCTAGCCTACACACGTCAATGCTGTTTACGTTTGGGTCCAGTCGGGTTCGAAAATAAATGCCATCGTGTCGGACTCGGGTCTAATTTCATCGGGTCTGTCTCGGGGTTGGGTTTTTCTTTAAAAAAAAAAAGTATTTATGCAGGTCGGGTTCGGGTAAGAAGTGATTCGGGTTATGTATTTATGCACGTCGGGTTCGGGTAAGAAGTGATTCGGGTCGATTCGGGTCGGATACAGATTTTAGGACCCGAGAAGACCTCTAGTGTGATGGCCAGCTTGTCCCTAGACAGTTCTGATAACTTTTACCTGAGAAGATTTTGCTGCTTCATTTCGGAAGATTAACTTTTCCCTTCTTTACCCAGTCAACAATTTGATCTCACAGTGATTTCACCATGAGCTCCCAGGCAGTGGTGTATAAAGTACCTGAAAGCCATACTCAAGTAA
>NW_015662400.1:0-2773 GCF_001515625.1 Sinocyclocheilus rhinocerous | reverse complement strand
ACAACCTCTAAAAGACAACTAGACCCACTGCCGAGCCAACTGTCATGGAAGACAAAAAAATAAAAAATAAATAACAATTAAATACACAACGCAAAGAATCACATACGGGAACTTCAGTCATCCATCAACATGATCAAGATTGCCGTACTAGTAATCATCATGGACATCGCACAAAGTGTAGACTCCAGAAACAACATATTCTTAGAGCTGATGAATATGTCAAGAAACGCCTTGTTTGCTGGAAAGAACGTTTGCATGCCACACCCGCCTTCAGTAGGAGCAGGAATCCCATGGGTGGCACACCCCATCTCCAACTGTGACACGTGTACCTTATTCGAAGTTCATACCAGTGGAATATACAACAAGAGTACGTCACAATATCACAACTCCTCCAGCTTCTCCGTGTTGCATTCCTGGATTACCATCCTGCAACCTAACTTCAGCTACTCCCATCATGTTAGATCTGCTCTTTTTAAATTATGCTCCAGCCTCGACTCCATTGGGTGAAATTCATCGTGAACGTTGCAGCCTTGTGGTCGAAATAAGAACAGAATCCCATGTGGACATTACTCCATCAGCAGGGAGAGAGGAAAAGGACTTAGAAGGGTGTCTCCACAGGACACTCCAGGTATTACTGTGTATTGGTGTCTTATTCCAAAGAAAAAATTGATTGTCTTCATAATCTTGAACTTTTCTGATTATGTCACTTAGGCTCCACAGGTTAGATTTGTCACACCCAAATATTTTTCCTCATTAAATATAAGAAAGACCTTGAAAAATTAAAGTAAAACAGTCAGCAAATTATTAAATAGTTACACTATAGTCAAACGTTAGTTTTATGTGGCTGCAAATCTGCATTTGAGATATAACCATAGACTGTATAAAAACATGGACGTAGTGTCCGTGACGTCACCCGTAGGTTTCTGAAGAGCATTTTTGAAGCTCAAAGTGGGCGGAGCCGGCCGTCGCCATCTTGGCAGCGCATCATGCCCTTAATTATGCAGAACTTTAAGGCTTAATATAATTTAAACAGATAAGTTATAAAAAAATTCACCCCCCTCACAGTTGTCATGAAGGGCAAAATTAGCTATATAGACCAAAACCACTTTTTGTACCAGGCTGTAAACATCTTTTTTCTGCTGTAAATTTGGGCATTTTGACATGGGGAGTCTATGGACTCCCTTTTGGAGCCAGTCTCTAGCGGACAGTCGATGAATTGCAGTTTTAGTCACTTCCGTGTTGGTTTCATGAGAGAGACCGGAAGGTTGCCACTTGGATATAAAATGACAAAAAACAATAATATATAGTATGTAACAATATGAAAACAGCTAAACTACTAGCAAGCTACTCAAAAAGTTAGAAACATCACTACTTTTAGCTCCCTGACACTATATTGTATTACACACATTAATAATGAAACATTTACACACTAAAATACCGTGATTCTTTCTGCCTACAACTAATTTAGACTGACCCAGAGCTGGTCATCCATGCCAGGTGGATTCTTCTTGATGAAGGCACCATAGTAGGTGGCGATGTTTCGATGGTGGGAGTATTTTTTTAGCATGTTGATCTCAGCTTTGATCTCCTCCTCCTCATCCTGTCAAATAAAACAGACAACACTTGAGACAGAGCAGGAAAATACCACGTTTCTTTGTCTGTGAGTGAGTCATTGTCAGCTAACTATTCTACAGTGTGATTTACTACTGTACATAATTAACCGTATAAATATTTAATTTATTATACTTAGTAATTCATATCACTGTTATATCACTGTTTGCCACTAGCAACAACAAAATTTGGAGTAAAATTGTTTTCAAACAGGTTTCCTTAAACACTCCATCCATCTGTTATTGGTCAGCCAAACAGATGCCCCGCCCTAAACTAATGCCACTGGTTGAGACTGTTGCTATGTTAGGCTGATTAGAACAAGCAAAAAACAAAGCAATGGTTTGACAGTCCCAGTGAAAAAGAACCAACCTATAAAATGGCATGAATATACCTTTTCATTTTTCTAATGATAAAAGTATTTATTTATTTTTTTAAATAATTTTATTTGTAACAGTTTTTATATAAACATAAAACAAATAAAAGTCTCACAAAATGTATACAAAAATATACTATACACAAAAAACTAAAAAAAAAAAGAAAACAAACAAAAAACAAGAGCCCCCCCACCTACCCCCACGAACAGGCACCAGATACAATTAAAAATATACACCTTAAACAAAGACATACGTAATCAAACAAACAAAACGTTAAAGATGGAGTGAAGGAATAAAACAGAGAAGCTATCCATTCAACTCTTAAAAAGATACCTAAGGAAGGGGCCCCAGATTTGTTTATATAAACATAAAACAAATAAAAGTCTCACAAAATGTATACAAAAATATACTATACACAAAAAACTAAAAAAAAAAAGAAAACAAACAAAAAACAAGAGACCCCCCACCTACCCCCACGAACAGGCACCAGATACAATTAAAAATATACACCTTAAACAAAGACATACGTAATCAAACAAACAAAACGTTAAAGATGGAGTGAAGGAATAAAACAGAGAAAGCAAAGCAAATTCAAGATCTGGAGTGATATCTTCTCCAAAAACATTTGAATACCACTGAAAAATATTCTTCCAAAACTCAGAAATCTCAGGGCAAAACCAAAAAGAATGAGCATGTGTGCCATCTGAGCTCTTATGCTGCGTTCACACCAAACGCGAATAGATCGTCAAATTCGCGTCTACCGCGTCTAGTTTGCCGCTTGAACATTT
>NW_015662399.1:737-916 GCF_001515625.1 Sinocyclocheilus rhinocerous | reverse complement strand
GTGTTGTCTGTCACGAAATCTCAAGACAAAACCAGACACCTAAGGAAAAAAGCGAGGGCAGGCAGCGTTCAGGCTGTGTGTTCCTCCCTACCCGCATTACTTTACGGGTGGGGATACACAAAGTTTGTTTGTTGTCTGCTTGGGAGCAAGCACGCAGAGTCAGCTCTTGGGAACAAACT
>NW_015662399.1:419-677 GCF_001515625.1 Sinocyclocheilus rhinocerous | reverse complement strand
CCGTTTTGGTAGCGTTTGTTACTGCCTTGCTTCGCTCTCAGAGGGCTCTCTTTGAGGAGGGAGCCTTCACTAGCGTTCCTCGTGGTGCCGGCCCCGCTGTCGCCGAGGCGGAGCGGCGGCTGTGCTCGTGGGTTTCGCATATGGATCCGGTGGAGGGAATGTAGACTGGCACGTCCCTATCTACTTCCTTAACCACCAGATCGCGCCGCGTGTCTTTCTCCGAGGAGATTGATACGGAGGGCGTCAAAGAGCTCGCCA
>NW_015662399.1:0-166 GCF_001515625.1 Sinocyclocheilus rhinocerous | reverse complement strand
GTTCTGCGGACCGTCATTCTCGCTGGATAGTCTTCGTCGTAAACGTCCTGACGCCTAAGGCCTAGGACTTTTTGAGGGTCAGCTCCCTCTGGGAAAGAGCGGTGTATTGCATTACACGGTGCCCTGGCGGTGTGGGAGCCCCTGCCAAGTGTGCTTCATTGGGTCC
>NW_015662398.1:223-580 GCF_001515625.1 Sinocyclocheilus rhinocerous | reverse complement strand
AATATCGGGAAAAATATCGGTAAAACGATATATCGGTCGATCTCTATTGGGCTATACTGCATGACAGATGGAGGCGCTGGTGTGATCATTTGCTCTTAAAATACTTCGTAATTTTTGGTCATACAGATAAGAGTAATGCATCTTTTGTATCTATAAAGACTCTACGCTTTTTTGTGTGCACTCAGAATAACAATGAAACGTTGCTCTTTTGTAAAATGATTAAAGCAAACAGGATGCGGTTTCTGCCGTCTCGGTCTGTGAACTTGAGCGCGTCACTTCGAAACTCTTGCCTCTGTATTCTTGCCTTATTACAGACATGACAAATTTATCTATAGAGAGTGAAACTTTTTAATGAAC
>NW_015662398.1:0-157 GCF_001515625.1 Sinocyclocheilus rhinocerous | reverse complement strand
TATTCTCAGATTATGTAATCCGTATGAAACATGCATACAGGCGCATACTGCGAAGATGATGAGTCAGTGTCGCCGACTTCATCTTTTAAACCTAAAACAGAAAGCACTAGTCAACTCTCTACGGACACCTTGGCAATTGAATCGCCATTGGCTAGTA
>NW_015662397.1:0-725 GCF_001515625.1 Sinocyclocheilus rhinocerous | reverse complement strand
GAAAAATAAAACTGTTCATATTGTAAAAATGTTTGTTTTTAAATTAGTTTTTCCTTTTACATTTTTAAATTGTTAAAGTTTAATTAATTCAATTGTTTAAACATGGTTTTTGATTATTCAAATGTAATTAATCTATTAAAACTGAATTCATAAAAAAGGTAAAAACACAGAATTTAGCAAAAATAAAATTTTATTTGGGAAAAAATAAAACGATTTTCAGGGCCCTAAAAATATAATATTTTTTAAACTTTAAATTGTAAACTGTTATATTTTATTAGTTAAATGATTTCAATTAATTAGACACGCTTTTTAAGTAAACCTTTATTAGTTAAATGATTTCACTTAATTAGACACGCTTTTTAAGTAAACCATTCAATGGATGGAATTTGGAAATTTGGAAAATGGATGGAATTTGAAAAAATAAAATGAATTTCTTTGGGCCCTGAAAAACAACTTTTTAAAAAACTTTTCATAAATTATTAAATTGTATCAGTTTAATGAAGTCAATTAATTAGACTTACTTTTTTAATAACTACAATTTAATGTAAAGATACAGTATACTACTTTTTAAAATTAAGTATGCAATATGCAATACTAAATGTTTCAAAATGGTACCGTGCAAACTGTGCTTTCTATTAAAACTGTGCAACATTGTGCAGCACTTAAGTTAAAAAAGTACGTATTTTTCTACAATTGAACATAGTTCTGTTCTATTTATACTCAAA
>NW_015662396.1:240-543 GCF_001515625.1 Sinocyclocheilus rhinocerous | reverse complement strand
AGAGAAGAGATCCAGTCTGGGAATGAGCAGGAACAGTTGATTTGCGTGGCAGACATGGAGATCCCGATTTTTTGTTTGTTCATTTGCTTTTAATATTCAACAGGCAAAGTTCTTTATCTAAATGCAAAAATGTTCATAAATGTTTGAATAAAACAGACTACTGGGGGAAAAAATCTGAATATTCATCTTGTGACCATCTTGTGATTATTTTAACAAAAACAACAATAATATAATAAATGTAATAAATGTAATAATATCAATTATATATATACGGTATATATATATATATATATATTAATTAGT
>NW_015662396.1:0-191 GCF_001515625.1 Sinocyclocheilus rhinocerous | reverse complement strand
GCAATAGGGTCATTTTTCAAATCGTCATATCGCCAATCCGTGAAATCGCCGATTTGGGTGGGGGCAAGAGAGAGACTCTCTGTACTTGTCATAGGCTATTTCATAACTATTTGGTGTTCTAAACAGAGTGCGCGCTCGAGAGAGAGAGAGCCTATGGAAGCACCACGAATCTAAATAATATACTTTCAAAC
>NW_015662395.1:0-533 GCF_001515625.1 Sinocyclocheilus rhinocerous | reverse complement strand
AATGTTCTTTTTAGCAGCATCATATGACCCCTTTAATAACCTATAGTACATCACATACACAGCCGCAATTCCAGAAAAGTTGGGACATTTTGTAAAATGCCATAAAACCAATATGTTATTTGTTTATTCTTTTATTTAAATGTCTAAAGTACAAAGAAAAAAAATCCAATGTTTTCACTGGCCAACTTAATTTTATTTTGTAAATATAAACAAATTTAGATTTTGATGGCTGCAAAACACTCCAAAAAAGTTGGGCCAGAGGCATGTTTAACACTGTGTGACATCAACTTTCCTTTTAATTACAATGTTTAAAGGGGTCATATGATGCGATTTCAAGTTTTCCTTTATCTTTGGAGTGTTACAAGCTGTTCGTGAATAGATAAGATACCTAAAGTTGCAAAGACTAAAGTCTCAAACCCAAAGAGATATTCTTTATAAAAGTTAAGAGTCGTCCACGCCCTCTTAAAACGCCTTGTTCAAACACGTCTCCACATGTCTACGTCACTGTGTGGGAAGATTTGCATAACGCCACC
>NW_015662394.1:0-831 GCF_001515625.1 Sinocyclocheilus rhinocerous | reverse complement strand
GAATACTTTTTGTGTGCAAAGAAAACAAAAATAATGACTTTATACGATTTCTTCTCTTCTGGTTCAGTCTCCGCGGCCATTCACGACAGTACCACAATGCATGCGTGTGGTGCTTCTGATGCAGAAGCCGGCATTCTGACGTAGAACCCGGATGCGCTGCGCCTTGTTTAAAAGCAGAGGAATGCACACACATCCGTCATGGTACTGTCATGAACACGCGTCAAACACTAACACAGAAGAGAAGAAATTGTTGAATAAAGTCGTTATTTTTGTTTTCTTTGTGCACAAAAAGTATTCTCGTAGCGTCATAACATTACGGTTGAACTGCTCATGTCACATATTTTAATTTGTGACATGACTATTTTAATGATGTCCTTACTACTTTTCAGGGCCATAAAACATTTCAGTTGCGTTGCTATCTATGCAGGGTCAGAAAGCTCTCGGATTTTATCAAAAATTTCTTAATTTGTGTTCTGAAGATGAACGGAGGTCTTACGGGTTTGGAACGACATGAGGGTGAGTAATAACAGAATTTTCATTTTTGGGTGAACTATCCCTTTAAGCCATGCTGTGACCTCTCTCAGGAGGCCTGTATCCTCCTTGTTGAGGAGTTAATCTGAAAGGACAGCTCGGCACCATACTGTAACTACAGCCAAGATCAGAGACTTAAAAGAACTTCAGCCCAGTCACATTCAAGGACTACATCACTTTCTGGCCTCATTTCTTAGAATTACACAGAAATGCATTTACTTTGATGTCCTCAGTAAAAATATATCCAAACTTAAATAAGATTAATAGATTATACATGAGCAAGAAACATGATGAGACTCA
>NW_015662393.1:0-1059 GCF_001515625.1 Sinocyclocheilus rhinocerous | reverse complement strand
CTAAAATCTAATGAGAAAAGATACAAAACACTTACAGACTGCTGTAAGTGTATTCAATTTATGAAGGTGCTGTAAATTGAATCATTATTTATTTTATCGTAATAGAACAAAAACTGATTTTTTTGTTACATGCAAGTTATATACTTATTACATTTTATACAATTTTTGTATCATATTGTACAAGGTTTAAATCATTGATATTTAAATACACAAATAGTAGCTTAGAACGTGTATTATGTAGTATGTTAGTTGATATTACTCTTGCCATGATCTGATGAGAGATGCTAGTATGTTAGTTGATATTACTCTTGCCATGATCTGATTTCTGAGAGATGCACGAAGAGGCAACAGCAATACGGTTGACTTATTTGCGCTCATTTCATTCATAAAGTTTACATTCATTGACTTCACACACTTATTATTGCATAGTGACTTTAGAGGTTTATGTATTATATCGCGTTGATCCTCTGGCTCACCTGTTATCCAGCAAACACGATGAGTGACTGTGCTGCAGCCTCAGCCCAATATTATTCGGCAAAATTATTCATTATTCGTTTTGAAGCCATTATCCGAATAAGCATTTTTTTTTCTAAAGCACATTTAAAACAGCAGCTGCTGACCAAAGTGCTGTACAAATCTAAAAACGTAAAACGATCAAATACACACTAAAAGAAAATACAATACAATAAAACAGATAAACTAGCAAGAGAACATCCTGATTAATAAAATTACACGTCGTCCAGCGCTGTTTTTGCGGCGATCTGGCTGAACTCCCACGCATACTCCACGAAGGGGAGATCTCTGTGGGCTAGGGCGATAAAACGAGCGGCTACTTCCATGCCGCGGGGAGAAACGGCGGTTTATTGTCTTGGTCCGGTATTCTGTCACGTTTCACTAGGGTGCTGGAGCGCGGAACGAGGAGACGTGGAGAACATTAACAAGGAGAATTTAATGAAATCAAGGGAACCAGGAAAACACACGTAGCTTCGGAGGTTGACATTCACAATTCTGGATGAAGGAGAACAGAATGGGCTAGAACTCAAATAGGGCAGATAACGA
>NW_015662392.1:1083-1247 GCF_001515625.1 Sinocyclocheilus rhinocerous | reverse complement strand
GATGAAACACATGACGGTGACCGATCACCTGAAAGAAATTGACCATGTCCTGCACCAACTGACCGCCGCCGGCGCCAAGACTGCCATCCACAAAGGACAATGGTGCAAAAGGTAAACTAATTACGTGGGCATACTCATCGGACCACGAGGTATTGAGCCACAAA
>NW_015662392.1:0-883 GCF_001515625.1 Sinocyclocheilus rhinocerous | reverse complement strand
TGGACAGACGATCAGCAAAATGCCATGAATGCCAGCAAGACTCTTCTTCCCCCAGAGTGCAAATACTCAGACTGTGAGAAAGCCCTGCTCTGTACTGTATGGGCCATCCAGAGATTCTCCAACTACATCGGAGCAAAGAAAGTGATCATAGAAACTTGTCAGGCCTGGCAGCCTGCCAAAGCTGCTCCGATGACACACCGACTGAGATCGTAGAAGCAGAAAGGCCCCAACTACCGCCACCTACCTGCCACAGGTATTTTGACGAGAATGTC
Source organism: Sinocyclocheilus rhinocerous (assembly GCF_001515625.1). Classification (NCBI taxonomy): domain Eukaryota; kingdom Metazoa; phylum Chordata; class Actinopteri; order Cypriniformes; family Cyprinidae; genus Sinocyclocheilus; species Sinocyclocheilus rhinocerous. The sequence goes on along the minus strand of NW_015662392.1, from coordinate 611 downwards.
TGCCAAGGCATGCCCACAGCCTACGTCGATGGATGTTCCTACAACCACGATGGCATCCTAAAGGCAGGTGCTGGTGTTCTCTGGCAAAATGATCAACCTTGCCCACCACAACTATGTCGATGGATGTTCCTACAACCACGAGGGCATCCTAAAGGCAGGTGCTGGTGTTCTCTGGCTAAATGATCGACTCTGCCCACCACAACACTTCAAACTGGGTCCACAATCATCACAATATGCTGAGATAGCAGCTATTCTCATAACATCAGAGAACTGCTCATCTGCACAGACTCAGACTTGGCTTCACATGCCATCTTCCAGGCTGGAAGCAAAATGGTTTCAAGACAGCAAACAACAAACCAGTTAAACACCAACACCTGTTCCAGGCATGCGACGACATCACATGTGAACATGATATGATCGTCTACTGGAAGAAAGTGAAAGGACACTCAAAGCAACCTGGTCCAGACAAGGACCTCAACGACCAAATGGATGCCCTAGCTAAAGCAGGTGCACTACACGGTGAGTTATGGTCTCCACCAACCCACCCTTAACGTGGCAGTCATAATCCGCAGCAAACACACTCAACCCACCACAATGCCCACCTCACAGCT
>NW_015662391.1:326-555 GCF_001515625.1 Sinocyclocheilus rhinocerous | reverse complement strand
TGTACACAAATAAAGGCAAACCTTTTACAATTCCGATTATTTTTATGACTAAAAGGAGTAGTTGCTTCCACTTAGTAGGAAAAAATTCAAGTGATTGCGCTGGCGCCGCATGCGCGCACACAGTTAAGCATTGCTACCTTGACAATGCAGCCTGTTCATTATCATAATAAAATACAGTCAGGCAAACATATGGAAAAAAAAAACACACTGCTCAGTTTAAATATGTAGT
>NW_015662391.1:0-228 GCF_001515625.1 Sinocyclocheilus rhinocerous | reverse complement strand
TTTTGTTTTACGTGGATATTGGAACGTGAGTGAAGTAGGCCGAGGCTACATAATAAAGAATAATTTGGCATTCAAATACATCGCGAATACGGAAACATTTGATTTTGTGTCGAATGACAGACCCAACGTTGGTTTCAGTTTAGTTTTAGCCTAAATTAATTTGTTTTGGCTTGTCGTTTATATTGTTTGTAAACATTTCGCGTCGGCATTAGACTTATTTCTGAATGA
>NW_015662390.1:0-960 GCF_001515625.1 Sinocyclocheilus rhinocerous | reverse complement strand
TCTTAATTTGTTTGAGAACTGATAAAGACCATTCCATATAGGTGCAGTTCTTCATTTGTTTGAGAACTGAGAAAGACCATACCATATAGTCGTGGCCACATAACCACCTCCGGGAGTGCATTATTTCTCTAATAATTTTAACGGCCTGGAGTCACAACCACACGTCAAGACATTGTTCAGATAATTTGTTTCAGGACATTTGACATGTTTCCGTCCTGAAATCTCGTGTGGGTTGAACTAATTTTTTTACGCACCTCATCCCAAACCTTCCGTTGCAAATTCCAAAACGTCATTTTAGAGCTGATAACAGAGGCTTGAGTCATTGATATGCAGGCTAACGCAGTTATTAATGCAGTCTAATGCGGTTATTAGAGAGAGAGAGAGAGAGATTAAGTGCGTGTGAATACCTGCATCTATGCATCTCTCAGCAGCGTTCAGCAGCAGCATCTACTAATAGTAAATCTTTAAGTTAAACTAGGGCTGGGCGATATAGCTAAAAAATATATCAACGATATATGTTTCATATCGTTCGGTATCGATAATTATTTACATTTTTTATAACCTTTTTTAAAACAAACAATAGAAATGTAAAGTTTTATAAGTTATATTTTCCATTGGTTGGACATGTGATAACCCCACCTTCAAACTCATGCCATTGGTTAAACCAGTGTACGTTTGAGTATGTGTGTGTCACTCAAACAAACAATGTTTTGAAAGCGCCACAGTGTTTACATGTTTGAGCAAAATCTAGTTAATGACTTATAGTTGTTTTTTGCAAAATAAGTATTAAAGGGGTCATCGGATGCAAAATTCCCTTTAAGTTGTTTGAACATAAATGTGTGTTTGCAGTGTGTGTACACATCCATCCTATAATTATAAAAATCCACCCAGTGTTTTTTTTTTTTTAAATCCCTCTTTAAAATCCCCTTTCTCAAATCAGGCTGTTCTGAGAGCCCTGTC
>NW_015662389.1:0-497 GCF_001515625.1 Sinocyclocheilus rhinocerous | reverse complement strand
TTCCTTCTGGGTTTGTCAGTGGAGTCTCATCAGATTCTCCTACAAGGACTAATGAAACAGACGAGAAGTAGCTCTGACAGCAATGAGAAAACAGTTGACTACATCAAGAAGAAGATCAGGACCATTGACTCTCCAGAGAAATCCATCAATCTGTTCCACTGTCTGAATGAACTGGGTGATCATTCACTAGTGGAGGAAATACAACAGTATCTGAAACCTGGACGAATAAGTGAAGCCAAACTCTCTTCATCTCAGTGGTCAGCTGTAGTTTTTGTGTTGTTGACATCAGAGGAGGAACTGAATGAGTTTCGTCTTGATAAATTTGTTAAAGAAAAGAATAATCTTGAAAATATGGAAGTTCTTCAGAAGCTGCTGCCTGTGATTAAAGAATCCAGATCAGTTCAGTAAGTATCACTGAGAACAATTACTTCACTATTAAAACATGAAGAAACTCAAAGTTAAAAGCTCATAAATCTTCAGTGCTGCAGATGTTGTCT
>NW_015662388.1:1728-1857 GCF_001515625.1 Sinocyclocheilus rhinocerous | reverse complement strand
CTACGGCGTAGGTCCGACGCAGAAGTATAAATCAGCCTTTAGACCACAGATTGCCTCGATTTCGCCAGGTGGACACGTAGCCCGTCCAATTGCTAAATCAATCGTGGCTACATATAGACCATGTCATGA
>NW_015662388.1:0-1118 GCF_001515625.1 Sinocyclocheilus rhinocerous | reverse complement strand
CATATCCAATGATGTGTGTTGAGATATTTAGTATGAAAATAAATGTAGCCTGATTTGGTTATATGTCTTTCCTTATTTAACCATAATCATGATATTGTAACTGTGGTGTCTTGCTCACTTTTCCGTGAACAGCCATGCATCAATCAAAACTGGGACTAATGAAATTCAATAATAACTGCAATTGCATTTAACAGTAAAGGCTTATGTTCTTTTCATTTATGAAGAATTATAAGCGTGTGTATGATGTGATTTAGCCAATGCACATTTGTTCAAAAGCCTGGCAGTGTGATCACAAGATGCAAGGCAAAAGTTTTGTGTTGTTTACAGAAAGGATGCACGTTCTCATCTTTTTTTCTGTTAATTATCATGTTGCGCTGCATGTATTTTTCTTCAAAGCACCAACTTAGAATAATGTTGGTTGGTTTGATTGCTTGTGTTACATGATAAAATAAATAATCTGGTTTGATTGCTTGTGTTACATAATAAAATAAATAATCTTGCTTACCTGATGTAATAGATTTAATGCGAGTGCGGATCGGGTCGCGACTCGCGGTCTTTATGTCAAACGGTTCTCATCTGGTACAGAATTAAATAAGTGCTGCTGTCAGATAATGGGTCGGGTGTTCTGTTAAGTACTGCTTGTGCACGTTTACCAAACAGGACCCGTGCAGGCTTTAAACTGCTCTCCGTCAGATAACCCCATGTGCGTGATGCGCCATTACAGGTAGGCTATTTCCCTAAACCTCCACACAGCTCGTATATTTTTCCGCCAAGGGGTGAGAACGTAATGATTACGAAAACGATTATTTATTTTTGACATTTTTATTTTATTTCAGTTTACGAAATTTTTTCATCAATCGTTTTAGTCTTAGCTTGTTTTTCAATAACTGTTGTTAGTTTAGTTTCGTTTTAGTTTTTCAATTATTTTGACGTTTTTATTTTATTTCAGTTTATGAAATTGTTTTTTCATCAATCGTTTTAATCTTAGTTTTCGTTTTCGTTTACGAAAATAACCTTGATTTATTAAGTCCCACCTTAAACATTTTATATACCGACTTGAACCGGCGCCTACGCACGTCACTGTCACATGTGGCATCAAAGTACCGCGATAGCGTTTC
>NW_015662387.1:528-791 GCF_001515625.1 Sinocyclocheilus rhinocerous | reverse complement strand
AGGTGAGTTTTAATTAGGGTTGGAGCTGAACTCTGCAGGGCTGCGCCTCTCCAGGACCGGAGTTCGCCACCCCTGCTATAAATGCTACATTTCTGTCTAAATATGTTTAAATTTACAGGTAAATGCACATTGTTCTTTAGGGGGCATCTTCCCTGATCTTAACATACCACCAGGGCAGGACTTAGGGGACCGGGGGCCCCTGGGCTTGAGGTTATGTTTGGGCCCTATACACTACAAATGCCCTCAACTAGAACATCATTATG
>NW_015662387.1:0-234 GCF_001515625.1 Sinocyclocheilus rhinocerous | reverse complement strand
TTCTGCTGTTTGTTCTATTTTCTTTCTGACGGAGCAAAACTGAATTTTGTGTCTGACAGTTCAGTAAGTTGTAGTTTATTGTACATTTGCGATGCTGCAGATATTTGGGGGGGCAGGACTCTTGTTTGTGTGATAGGCTAATAGGCATATGTTATAAAAACAAAAACTCATTAAATGGCTTTTTATATATTTTTTAAAATAATTTTGATGACATTTCTGCCCCACGTGTGATGG
>NW_015662386.1:0-491 GCF_001515625.1 Sinocyclocheilus rhinocerous | reverse complement strand
ATGGTTTCATCCATCAAGTCTCATTTGCCCTTTCCCCATGTATGAATAATTGTATGTTTGTTTGTTTAGATTAGTTATGTGTGTTAGCGTTTAGTTAATACAACTTTTGTGCACAAATTACATGAGTTTCTGATCCTGCTGGTGAATAATGTCCCTTTACGATTTTGATCCTTGCTACATGCTCTAATGCATTATTAGGCTACTGTAAGAAGGTTGTTTTCTGTGGCCACGAAAATATCCTTTCTTAGAGTTGATATGAAATTACACTAAATGTTCACTGGACGAACAGATTAGTTGATGGCAATTTAATTCTGCTAGAGTTACTACTGGCAGCTCATATAAATAATTGTAATTAATCATAATTAATAGTAATTTTTTATATACATTTCCCCTTTGAGCTAATTTGCTACACAGATTACATGGGAGCATACATACTGAACATCATGAAGGCAAGGCAAGGCAAGTTTATTTATATAGCACATTTTGTACAC
>NW_015662385.1:570-2133 GCF_001515625.1 Sinocyclocheilus rhinocerous | reverse complement strand
GAAAAAGTTATAATCAAATTGAATAGCATTAATTCATGCAGAAACCTACTGTTTAAGACGAGCATCGCGATCTGCATCAAGAACAAACACGGAGATAAAGGATTCAATCCAGCAGGAAACATGCTGAGCTTTTTCTTCAACAGATTCAGAAGGGAAAAATGAAATAATCACAGAGAATAGTTTTGATGTACTCTGCTTGACTGAAACCTGGCTAAAAATGATTATTTATATTGGTCTAAATGAGTCTACTCCACCAAGCTACTGTTATAATCATGAGCCCCGTCAGACTGGTCGTGGCGGCGGTGTTGCAACAATATATAGTGATATTCTCAATGTTACTCAGAAGACAGGATACAGGTTTAACTCATTCGAAATACTTCTGCTTAATGTTACACTGTCAGATATGCAAAAGAAATCTATCGTATCTCTTGCTCTGGCTACTGTGTATAGACCACCAGGGCCATATACAGATTTCCTAAAAGAATTTGCAGATTTCCTCTCAGAACTATTGGTTACTGTTGATAAAGCGCTAATTGTCGGAGATTTTAACATTCACGTTGATAATACAAATGATCCATGCTGAGGGGAGTGCATGCCAGAAACCTATGGCGAGCACTAAGTACCAACTCTACCATAGCAATGGGAGTTGCCCCTAGGACGTTAGACGGCTGTCCGTGACATTATTCCCTACGTCCAAAGGCCTAGGCTACATACCCCAAAAAACTTACCTGTTAGGGCAAGACTCCTGGGCCTGGGGTAGAGCTCAAGGCTTGGAATCAGGAATAGATTCCTTTAAGGGGATACGACCAAGAGCCTAGCATCATACTAAGTCTTGGCCTGTCACAAAGGGGCTACCGCTTGCTCTGCATGAGCTTGCTGAAGGAACTGTCTCAACAGACCCCTAGTAACGCCCTGTTAAAGTAGGTATCCAGACGATACATAGGTGGAGTGATGTCCAAGGTGGAACCGGGGCTTTAACCAACTCAAGAAAGGGCACAAAGCTGCCGCGCGTAACCTTCACCATACAGGATTTTAGAAAGAACGCAAAGTACTTGTCATGAGTCTGGGCCCTGCGTTTCTCCCTCTCTCCTCCAGAGGGCGCCATCTCCCGGACTCCATTCCCCAAACCCCATACACCTGTTCACTCATTACACTAATTCCCCAAACTCCATACACCTGTTCAGTCATTCACTCATTACACTCACCCTCAGCTGTTCCCCATTGTCACAGACTATATCTTCTCCTCTCACTCACCACTCTGCCTGGCTGTACTGTAAATGTATTGGTATTTGTCGTCCCTAGATCTGTTTTGTTTTGCCTTGTTGGCCTTTCTGTTCATTAAAGAGAAGTTTTCACCTGCATGTGGACCCAGACCCTGTTTCTCCTCGGTGTTTCGTACTGGGCCGTGACAGTACTAGCGTGCGAACTTACCACAGTGTGGATTTTAGAAAGTGTACAAAGACTTCACGTGCACACTTACCATAACATGGATTTTAAAGATACCGTCCTAAGGGTCTCTCGTGGCACTCTGAAAGAGCAGCCCATAAATGGAAATGGTACATC
>NW_015662385.1:0-195 GCF_001515625.1 Sinocyclocheilus rhinocerous | reverse complement strand
CCTTTGATAAAGGGGAGCACTGCTAAACACTACCACGAGAACAGCCCGCGGAGCGAGGAATCCAACTCCTCAGAAAGAGAGAGAATTCAAAGGCTCGAAAGAAAGCACCATGCTCACAATAGCCCTCAATGGTGTGGCGAGCGATGCTTCAAATGTGTGTCAACAGAGACACACTGGTTGAGTGGAGCCCAAGGC
>NW_015662384.1:0-595 GCF_001515625.1 Sinocyclocheilus rhinocerous | reverse complement strand
GCTGCTGGTAATTTCATTTCTGCTGAATTCGCTCAACAACATAATTTGAAATTAACTCCTTGTGAATCCCGTTTGGCAGTGGAGGCGTTAGATGGCCGACCCCTCGGAAAGGGCAAACCAGTGGAGGCGTTAGACGGCCGACCCCTCGGAAAGGGCAAAATTGCCCACCTTACACGGAGGAAATTCACATGCAGATGGGAGCATTGCATCATGAAAACATCAGATTCTACATCATCTTTTCACCCAACAATCCAATAATTCTCGGCTTACCATGGCTACGCAGTCACAACCCTCACATCTCCTGGAGGGACGGTCAGATCATTCATTGGGACAACACCTGCCATAAGCACTGTCTAACTCCCATCACTCCACTACCATTACAATCCATCATCCTCACTGAGCAGAACCCAGACATTCCAGGCTTACCCACCGAATACGCTGACCTCACTGAAGCATTCAGCAAAATCAAAGCTTCTCAGTTACCACCACACCGCTCTAGTGACTGCTCAATCGAACTACTCCCCAGTACCACACCCCCTAAGAGTAGAACTTTCCCTTTATCTCAACCTGAATCAGAAGCCAAAGGTTAACCAAA
>NW_015662383.1:0-951 GCF_001515625.1 Sinocyclocheilus rhinocerous | reverse complement strand
AAGCATAGAACATTCCTTCTTGATCTTACAGATGGCGATGGAGACAGAAGCACACACCTCAGCAATAGAATCCACAGGCAAGTAATTACTGGAAATAACTTCACGAACAGACATAGAAGTACCTAAGTAATTACTGGAAATAACTTCATGAACAGACATAGGCGTACCAGGAATCTTCACAGGACAGCTCAGAGAGTCTTTCCTAGTTTAAGGCCAGATGCTGACTGAGGGTGAGGTGTGTGCTTAAATAGTGTGCTGATGACATCGATAATGAATGACAGGTGCAGGTAGTTAATATTCAGGTGACCGGGAGCGCAGAGTTGTGGGGTGAGAGAAGCCTGGCCGATCTGACCCACACAAAGGGCCTCGTTTACGATATGAACGTACGACAGAAAATTGGGCGTACGGTCGTTTCAACACAAAACTTGGAATTTATATGGACGTGAGCGGTGACTACAATCAAATCTCACTTCTGGTCTCAGCTTGTGTACGCAAGTTTGAGAGTTACCTGAACTTGCACGCAGCATAGTAAATATGGTGGAGAATTGTAGAATGACAGCATTTTGTTCATTTTTATTTTCCTGACCGTCAAACGAAGCTCATTACTTGATCGTTAACCAGTAAGATTAGAATGTCAAGTCAAGTCAAGTCATACAGGGCTTTAGCTTTATATGCACGAATAGCAGCATAAACAAGACCATGAGGATTCAATCGTTGCATCATGCACCTGCAGCGCTTCTGTGAAAGGAGAAAAACAGAAATTAAGTCTATAAAAGGAATAAAATAAATAAGATCACACAAAATTTATAATAATTTTCCAGTTAAAGACAGTTCATCATTGAATTCAGTGATGTCTTCATTCAGCTCAGTTCATAGTATCATGATAATGTCTATCTAGTAATGTCTTTTTTTTTGGTTTTATACAGGGCTTTAGCTTTATATGCACGAATA
>NW_015662382.1:0-791 GCF_001515625.1 Sinocyclocheilus rhinocerous | reverse complement strand
TACTGAAACGCAGTGCGCCACTGAGCAGCGCACCACCACCAGCTGGCAATCCACCAGCGTCTCTAATTTGCATCTCGTTGACATTTACAAGCATATCTGTCAGAATTTTAAGTTTATAAATAATTTGAAGAATATCCATATTTTACACTTGCTTCAAACAAATACTGTGGTTTTGTTTAAAATAACCATTATTTGCACATTGTAGGAACTACACAATGGCTTGACAAGTGGCAAAATAAGATCAAACAGGATGTTTTTGCATAACCATCCAACATTTTGTCCTAAGCTGAAGATGAGACTTAATGAAAGGATTTCTTTTTTTGATGAACAACAGGTAAAATAATGGTTTTGTGTGTGTGTGTGTGTGTGAAAAAATACAAACTAGTAATTGCAACTATTGCTAAAAAATGGCAAATAATTTGGAAACAAGCTAACTTCAGATATAACTAATATAATAAAGCTAAATGTAATGCCTTTTGCCAACAGACAGAGGGGATCATTGACAGAATTAAAAGAGTCACACAGATGGACATGACAGAATTAAGTAATACATCCTACGTTCTGGAAGTTCTAACTCCTGAGGTAATTATTATTAATTTAAAAAGTTTGAATGCATTGGTGAATCATATTTGAAAAGGGAGAAAAAAAATGTTCGGCAAAAGGCAGGATCGAACCCGGGTCGATCGCGTCAAAAAGCCAACGACAGGCGCTTATCCATCTCAACACTGGAGCTGATGTTTTACAGACATTTTTAACTAAATGTAAATATACACTCCGTATTTTTTATTCCA
>NW_015662381.1:0-536 GCF_001515625.1 Sinocyclocheilus rhinocerous | reverse complement strand
ACGACTGCACCTCTAAAGACCCCTCTGTCAAGCTCCTGAAGTTTTGCAGACGACACCACACACATCGGCCTCATACAGGACGGTGTCGAGTCTGCTTACAGTCAGGAGGTTAAAACTACTTAGACTCCGCGGACCGGATACGGGTCCAAAATCAAGTAAAAAAATTGTAAACTCTGCGGACCCGGATACGGGTCCAAAATCGTGTTAAAAATGTTTATGCTTCATTTACATAGCCTTCCTTATATGGTATGAGCCCATATATGGGTTCATTTGAAAGCTTGGGGTGTCTTCTTTACAAAGAATACCATAAAACTTGGTTTTAGGATTCATAAAGCAGTAAAATTAAGCTTAGAAATGTATTCGTCCCACACACGAATTTCCGCCTAACGATTGCGAAAAAATTTTTCCAAGAATGTGTATTTTATATATTTTTCACAAAACAGTCAAGTCATATATCACAAGAACGCTCTCATTCTCAGGAATTTGACTATGTAGATTGCAATTGGTCAGGTTTTATGACACACACTCACGCCGGG
>NW_015662380.1:0-897 GCF_001515625.1 Sinocyclocheilus rhinocerous | reverse complement strand
AGCATTCGGCTTCTGTGAATGCTTTTCTCATTGCATGTAGTGTTGAGATTTGCTTAGCTATCCAAGTACTTTTACTTGTTTCCAGAGCTGGGGGCTTATCGGTGAGTACAGAGGGCAGATTTGGGTTCTGCCCAAACACTAACTGGTAGGGACTATAACCATGGACATTGTGCAGAGAGTTCTTTGCCATTAGTGCCCAATTTAAGGCTGTCTTCCAGTCACACCTTTCCACTCATTACAATCTACTCGCTTATAATACACTTTGTCCCCCGTTTCATATTTGTCATGAATGGGCCGCAGTTGCTTCCGAAGGGCTCTTCTGATTCTCTCTGAGCATTCGGCTTCTGTGAATGCTTTTCTCATTGCATGTAGTGTTGTGATTTGCTTAGCTATCCAAGTACTTTTACTTGTTTCCAGAGCTGGGGGCTTATCAGTGAGTACAGAGGGCAGATTTGGGTTCTGCCCAAACACTAACTGGTAGGGACTATAACCATGGACATTGTGCACATTCTTTCTTTGCCATTAGTGCCCAATCTAGGGCTGTCTTCCAGTCACAGTTTTTGTCCCTCTTCACTTTCAGCAAAATTTCAGTGAGGGTCTGATTATGCCTTTCTAAAAGGCCATTGCTCCATGGGCTGTATGCTGCAGTTGTTTTAACTTCAATGTTAAACTTTTCAGCCATGTCCTTCATTTCGTCATTGTTAAATTCACCTCCATTATCACTAAACAGTCTGCATGGAGGACCATGAACACTTATCCAGCAGTGAATAAAGTGCTTCACTATCTCTTTTGGGTTCTTTGTGGTGACAATACTCCCTGTACTGAACCGTGTGAAGTGGTCAATAGCATGCTAATACCATACTCCCGGCGCAAGCTCATGTAAGTCCACAGCTACAG
>NW_015662379.1:386-511 GCF_001515625.1 Sinocyclocheilus rhinocerous | reverse complement strand
TTGTGTATTTCGTCAGCTTATTTAGGCTAATAATTTCAACAACAACAAAAAAGTAAAGAAGCAAAGGAATCGTATGATCAGGATGTTAAAATAAACAAAAATCTCACCTTTCAGAGCAAACATTG
>NW_015662379.1:0-276 GCF_001515625.1 Sinocyclocheilus rhinocerous | reverse complement strand
ATTTGCAGCGTGTTTCTTTATTTGGTTGTGTTGTGAGCATTTGCAGCGTGTTTCTTTATTTGGTTGTGTTGTGAGCATTTGCAGCGTGTTTCTTTATTTGGTTGTGTTTAGTGGTCGACCGATATATACCGCCAATGCCGATATATCGGCCGATATTTGGCATTTTTTAAATATCGGCATCTGCCGATAAGTTTTCCTGTTTGGCTGATGATTTCGAGGCGGGACTTTTATTTTGACGGCACAGTGCTCACCTTCTCCCTCTTGTTCGCCGTCGTC
>NW_015662378.1:453-546 GCF_001515625.1 Sinocyclocheilus rhinocerous | reverse complement strand
GAAGAACTGCAGAATATACTTTTTAATATAGATATTTTTAATATTTTTGAAAAATTTTGTCCATCAATGGTGGAAATCAGTAGGCTAATTTCC
>NW_015662378.1:0-162 GCF_001515625.1 Sinocyclocheilus rhinocerous | reverse complement strand
GCACAAATAAAAAATAACGACAGGCCTTCGAATTAAATAAATTGCTTTTTAGTTTTTCAGGTAGGTCTAACAGTAGGTTTAAGATATTTAATTATTTTTTTTTTTTATCAATTATCAAAATAACGTTTAGTCCTAGAAAGCTATTATTATCAGAACACGTGA
>NW_015662377.1:0-911 GCF_001515625.1 Sinocyclocheilus rhinocerous | reverse complement strand
ACAACATTCAAATCTTCATCAGTGTGGTTAGAAGAAGCCAGCTGCGCGCAGCGGTTAGAAGAAGCCAGCTGCACGCAGTCAGAACAGGTTCTTTGGCAGTGTGCTAAAATTTCTAAATTTTAGAGCCATGAAGCTGTTGGTTTCTACCCGAGAAAGACCGTTAAACTAAAGAGAGAAAAAAAATCATGACATAAGGCTGACATCACACACAACGTAGCAATGCATTATCCTCACGGACAAATATTACGTCTGATGTTTGAATACGTATGTATTAGTGTACCATTACGACATTCTTCACGAATACATATGACGTCTGACGTTTGCATACGTATATCCCAACGTATACAAACGTCAGACGTCAAGTTTATTCGTGAAGAATGTCGTAATGGTACACTAATACATACGTATGCAAACATCAGACGTAATATTTGTTCGTGAGGGATAATACATTGTGATGTCAGTGTTACGTAATGATTTGTCATATAATACATCAGTGCATGTCCTTTTTGCTTGTTTTGCTTAGCTATAGTTGCTAGCGGTAATTCTGTTCATAGTTTTTAACAATAGAGACGTCATCTTATTTAAACATAGAACCCAATGAGTTTTAGCAATTATTTATTATATCCACTTAAATTCCTTTTGCTCGACAGATTTGCCTGCTTTAATACTGCAGAGATAACAAACCCACAGCCCACTCACAGAACCATTTCACAGGGGTTAGGTGCTTGCCTGATCGGACTAGAGAGAATAAAACCCAAATTCAGATGTGCAGTTTACCCTTGCGGTGTACAAAGATGGTTTAAGTCCATTCATCACTGTATGTAAGCGTGGAAAATAGAATCAATGCGCGACTTCAAAATATTATAATGCAGCAATATGCGTTCTTCAAAAGACAATGTGGGGAATTATTG
>NW_015662376.1:639-801 GCF_001515625.1 Sinocyclocheilus rhinocerous | reverse complement strand
CCAGTTCCAAAGGGGGCACCCAGATTTGAACTGGGGACCTCTTGAACTGCAGTCAAATGCTCTACCACTGAGCTACACACCCACAGAATCAACAGCTCAAAACCGAACACAGGAAATTAGATCCTTCATTTTGACAATATCGAACAACAACAACAACATCTT
>NW_015662376.1:0-522 GCF_001515625.1 Sinocyclocheilus rhinocerous | reverse complement strand
CTTGATCTGCAGTCAAATGCTCTACCACTGAGCTATACCCCCACCAAACCACTGGCTCAAAACAGCACACAGGAAAATAGATCTTTAATTTTGACAATATCAAACAACACCAACAACATCTTCACTTTAAAAAAAGGCTTTAGTTAACCTAAAGCTACCAGTTCCAAAGGGGGCACCAAGATTTGAACTGGGGACCTCGTGAGCTGCAGTCAAATGCTCTACCACTGAGCTATACCCTCATAAAATCAACGGCTCAAAACCGCACACAGGAAATTAGATCCTTCATTTTTACAATATCATACAACAACATCCTCACTTTAAAATAAAGGTTTTGGTTAACCTAAAGCTGCCAGTTCCAAAGGTGGCACCCAGATTTGAACAGGGGACCTCTTGATCTGCAGTCAAATGCTCTACCACTGAGCTATACACCCACAGAATAAACAGCTCAAAACCACACACAGGAAATTAGATCCTGAATTTTACAATATCATACAACAACATCTTCACTATAAAGTAAAGGCT
>NW_015662375.1:334-493 GCF_001515625.1 Sinocyclocheilus rhinocerous | reverse complement strand
GTCCAGTCGATAACTGGGAAACCACTATGTCGCCGACATGTACGACATGTCAACTTCATTCGGAAGACATTCATCTTCTGGTTCTGGAAGGGTCTACGGCGGACATCATCTTAGGGCGCCCGTGGTTGGTAAAGCACAATCCCATTCTGTCCTGGAAGA
>NW_015662375.1:0-249 GCF_001515625.1 Sinocyclocheilus rhinocerous | reverse complement strand
CTGCTTCCCCGTGACTCCATCACCAGCCAATCCTAAGGTGAATTCAACCTCCGTTGAAAGTCCCCTCGAGAAGCAATCCATAGACATTCCAGCCTGCTATGCCCCCTTCCACGACGTGTTTTGCCCGAAACAAGCCTCCCGCTTACCACCACATCGGCCATGGGACTGCGCCATAGATTTCATTCCGGGTGAGCCAGTGCCTCGCGGGAAAATCTATTCCCTGTCGCTTCCTGAACAGAAGGCCATGGA
>NW_015662374.1:0-1073 GCF_001515625.1 Sinocyclocheilus rhinocerous | reverse complement strand
AATCACATAAGGTTCCCTAATGGTTAAAGGCCATCCCACTGAATGGTTCCTATTTGTTTCCAAAACTCTTCGTTTTTAATTTATTAATTTATTTATTATTATTATTTTTTTTTTTTAGGGAACCTATTATGCAAACTCCCTTTTTACATGGTGTTTGGACATAAATGTGTGTTGACAGTTTGTGCAACCACCCTCCCTACAATGATAAAAAATCCACCCACTCCTAATTTTTATTCACCTATAATAAACCAAATCAGTCTCACTAAGCCTGCCGTTTTGATTCTCTAAGCAATATAGGCCATAAGGTGAACTAGGAAAAAATGTCTAGAAAGGGATTTTCGTTCCCACACCTGAGCACTACTTTTTCAATGCATTTTTGCATATACCAGTTTGGACTTGAGCTTAAAAGTTCTCCAAAAAAAAACATCCTGCAGTTTTTTGTCACAATCCATACATGTATATAATTGTGAATTGAAAATAAAGAAATAAATAAAATCTTATGCTGCTGGTTTTGCTTGTAACTTTACTTCTATTCATTTTAGCAATGCAAAATACTGACATTTATACATGTTCCTAAATATTTGAGACTCAAGTGTAAATGCAGACCATGAAATATGGAAAATTCATAGAAAAAAAACAACAACAAAAAAACACTTCAACTTCACAGAATATCACCAAGCATAATTAATGAAACATACAATTTTACAAAACTGTGATGTTTTATAAATGAACATTTTCAGTAGGCACTCTGTAATCACAGAAAGATGAAATAAGAAGTACAATTTGACCCAAGTTGGCTGAAATTACTAAAAAAAAATACCTTTCCCCCTTTAATTTTCAATAATGCCAAAAATTGACGAGCCAAATAATAAAAACAGATGTGGCTGATATATGGACCTTATATGGTATTCTTATATGGCTGAGTTCTGTAAAGGGCTGATTGCCCTTATGTGGCCCACATGTGGCTGATAAACCAAATGCCATTATTTAACCACATTTACACCGCACCTATTTTTTTTTTTTAAATGCCCATTACACAGTAAATCTTAAACACAAAAATGGATTCACACTCA
>NW_015662373.1:0-500 GCF_001515625.1 Sinocyclocheilus rhinocerous | reverse complement strand
AAGCACAAAGCTGCGATTATTGAGTGGCTTGCGTGCTACAAATAACGGACTTGAAAACTTTAAACATCATTTCCAAGCATTAGCCGATACCGTAAATAAGCTTGTGAATAGTCACGATTCACGTAACGTTATTTACTTCAGAAAAATCAACAATAGGGCCTAAGTTAAGTTAACCGAGTTGGAGCCCACAACGTTTGGCGGGGTCGTACAAATTTTTTGCATGGGCCTGGGGCTGACTCGCTACGCCACTGTCTTCTTCTTCTTTAAATTTTATTGGCGGTTGGCAAACCAACTTAAAGGTGCATTTACCGCCACCTACTGGACTGGAGTGTGGGCAGTACTTTGAAAGAAAGGACAAGGAGAATTTTTTTAAAATATATATATTCCCCCCCCCTATATATTTCTATTAAATTCTTTCACTTATCCCACTATTTTTTTAATAATTCATTAGGAGGCTATGTATTTCCCTAGACATTGTTTTTCCTAGCAGATTTCCCACT
>NW_015662372.1:0-1437 GCF_001515625.1 Sinocyclocheilus rhinocerous | reverse complement strand
AGAGAAAAGCCAATCCCATATGCTAATCATTGGCACTTTAAAGTAAAAAAGCATTACTTCCTTTCCAACAGTCACCATGTTGAGCGTTGCCATCTTCCCTCATTCATTTTCCACAAGTTGAACAGTTTTTAAAGTTAACCTTTTAGAGTTAAAGTTTATGCTCTTGATTAGTTAGTTGCCTCTATGTCTCAGATGCGTCTATGATTAGTTAGTTACTCCCGAATACTGCCCTGAAAACACTCCTATATTTCATTATTCAATGGAAGTTTGTTTGTGCATAACATTAAACAGTCAGTGATCCTGTTGTATATTAATCACATTATGAAACATCGTGTGAAACATCTAAGATTCAGAAATCCTCTTTCAAATCTTCTATCGGATGATATATTGTGCAGATAAATTGTAGAAGTCACTGGTTGCTGTGGAGTGACTTTGAGTTTGTACAAAGTTGTAACAGTAGTGTGTTTCCTTTCTAGTGGGGCAAGTTTGTGCTTACTTGTAGTGTAATATTACATGGGGTTGTGAGAGATTTTTAGCAACAGAGTGACTTTATGAATGTTTTTGGTATGTCTCATTACAGACTGTTACAAGTCATGTTCTTGTAGTAAAAAAGACTTCTGTTGGTGGATAATGTCAAGGCCAGTTTACTGCCCTGCCTTTACATTTTGTAACTGGATCTTTTGTTCTGTTAGGGAATGCATTATAGTGATCAATACTGTCAGTGTGGTGAAGCCCAGTAAAGTAAACTTTCCATTTTAATAGCGTAATGCTGAGAAATCATTGAGTCATCATGTCTATGTAAGACTGTGTGTCACGCGTTCATATTATCAGCCACTTGCACCTTTGGCATAAATTGGTTTTTGACTCACTCAGTGTTGAGCTGAGCTGTTGTTTTTACGAACAGTTTACTGAGGACAGATGACTCTGTTATGATTTAAAACAATGTCACAGCTGCCATGGCCTTGTTCACGAGGGCGGGCTGAGACATGAGATCAGGATGTTTTTTGTAATCTTTCTTTGTGTTATTGAGAAAACTCCTGTCGTCTGATTCACTCTTTTTTGCACCCTTAGATTCCAGATATTCATATAGTTGTATCTTGGCCAAATATTGTCCTAACAAACCATGCATCAATGGAAAGCTTATTTATTCAGCTTTCAGCTGGTATATAAATCTCAATTTAAAAAAATGTACCCTTATGACTGGTTTTGTGGTCCAGGGTCACATATATATGCTGTATATATATATATATTATAACACAGGAATAAATTATATTTTAAAGTATATTAAAATAGAAACTGTTATTTTAAATTGCAAGAATATTTCACAAAATAATAGGCTTTTTTCTGTATTTTTGATCAAATAAATACAGCCTTCATAAGCACAAGAAACTTCGCTAAAAAATATAAAAAATCTTACTGATCCCAAACTTTTGAATT
>NW_015662371.1:0-694 GCF_001515625.1 Sinocyclocheilus rhinocerous | reverse complement strand
AGGGGAAAGCGTGCATATGCATTGTGATACTCTCTAAAATGGCGGTAGACGTAGCTCGGGGGAGAAGAATTGTTGACAAAATTATGTTATTTTTGTTTTCTTTGTGCTTAAAAAGTATTCTCGTAGCTTCGCAAAACTGAAGTTGAGCCACTGATGTCACATGGACTGTTTTACCGATGTCCTTGCTACGTTTCTGTACCTGGGAACATTACAGTTGCGTTGCTGTCTATGCAGGGTCTGAGAGCTCTCACATTTAATCAAAAATATCTTGCGTTCCGAAGATGGATGTCTTACGGGTTTGAAACGACATGAGGGTGAGTAATTAATGACAGAATTTTCATTTTGGGGTGAACTAACCCTTTAAAGCTTGAAAGCACACGTAGGATCCCTGCATAACTATTAGATTAATATTCTTTATGGGACATCTTTGTATCGGTATCGGGCGAGTACTGGAAAATTTGGAACGACATGAGGGTGAGTAATTAATGACAGAATTTTTGGATGTACAGAGGTGTTAAGCTATCTGTATGGGGAACGGCTCTGTAGGCCGTGTAAGGTGTGAATAGCTGGTGAGGGGCAGCTAGGTAGGGCGCTAAGATTTTGTGCTGGTGAACACAAGGAGAGGGTTTGAGTAACTTTGTTGACGGGACTGTAAGCAGGGGTCAGCTAATGACCAGGCTATACGTGTGGTCAA
>NW_015662370.1:0-905 GCF_001515625.1 Sinocyclocheilus rhinocerous | reverse complement strand
CCGTGGTGTAGAGGAGGGGACCTTAGGAACATACCCCGCTCGAGGATACAGAAACGCTTTGGCCAGACGATCAGAGGACTCATAAGCGATAGAAATGGCATCTACTATCCACCGACTGAGGGTCTGTTTTGTAGCTGGAAGACCTCTCTTAGGGGGACCATAGCATACGAGCAGTTGGTCCGCCCTTCTCCACAGGGCAGCTCTGTGGACATATGCGTCCAGTGCTCGCACTGGACACATACAGTTTAGCTTCTGCTGGTCTGGATCCCTGAAGGGAGGAGGACTGAGGACCTGGAGTACGACAGGCCGTACTGGAGGCCTCAGCCTCAGTGCATCGCGGAGGAAACGTGTAACTAGGGGGTGTCTGCCCACTGACTGGCCACTCTCACCCCGCACTTGGGGCATGGTAGGCCGCAATGGCCGCCACGTAGACCTTCAGGGTGGAGTGGGTCAACCCTGCGGAGAATCGAGCCTGCAGGAACTCCAGCACTGTACCAACTGGTTAACTGGGTCGAGCTGGCGGTCTCCGCACCAAGAAGTGAAAAGTTTCCACTTCAAGGCGTACATTTTCCTCGTTGAGGGAGCTCTGGATTGGAGGATGGTCTCAACCACCTCGGTTGAGAGACCGGAAGCTATGAGCTGTGCCCCCTCAGGGGCCACACCCACAAACTTCCACAGCTCCGGGCGGGGATGGATGATCGTACCCTCCGCCTGTGAGAGGAGATCTCTCCTGACGGGAATCTCCCATGGAGCGCCGTCGAGGAGAGAAATCAGGTCCAAGAACCATACTCGGCCCGACCAGAACGGGGCTACTAGCAGAAGACGGACCCCGTCCCAGCAGTACCATGGCATCCAGCCCTAGTGGAGCTGGATGAGTGAGAGAGAACCAGAGGGGACAGTGCGAT
>NW_015662369.1:0-885 GCF_001515625.1 Sinocyclocheilus rhinocerous | reverse complement strand
GATATGCTTATAAATCAAGAACAAGGCATTTATAGCTGTATATATGAACTGATTACTAATGACTATTTATGTTGGGAGAATGCTTTAGAAAGGATTAACTGACTATTTACTAATTGTCAGTGCCCTACAAATTAAGTGGTTCTAGGATTTTTTTGTCCCTAAAACTGACAGAAAAGGATAAGGCCTAAGAGATTTCTTAAGCTGTAATTTAAAAAGTTTCTCTCTCTCTCTCTCTCTCACCCTCCCCTTCTCTCACTCCCACTCTCAACACACACACACTCACCCAGCCCCCCACCTCCTCCCTTCCTCACACAGGCAGAGTGGCAGAGTGAGATCAGATGTCTTATAGTTTTTTAATTTTCTATTATCCATAGAGCGTTGTAAAGTCGTGAAACTATGACTATTTCCTCAGAATGACTTGTTCTATGTATGTAAAAAGTTTTGAACTGTTTGGAAGCTGCTCTTTAATAATTCAACACAATTACTCTGTCATTTTTTCCTGTTACTTTAACAAAACACCACGGCAAAACCGTTCAAGCTATCCAAAATCCATCCGCAATATAAGTTCCTCAATGTGTTGGCATCATGTAGACAAAGTTTGGTGTGTATAGAGTAATTTTCCTCTAGGGAGTATGCATTAATTCACAGCTATATTTTTCCAAAAATCCATATTCAAATCAATATAGCCGACTTCCTGTTGGTCGTAGCTAATGACTGTAAAATTCTAAGGATTATTATTAGGGCCCAAGCCAGAAAGGCGCAGGGCCCTATTGTTTTTCTAAGGATTATTATTAGGGCCCAAGCCAGAAAGGCGCAGCGCCCTATTGATCCCCTAAGGATTTTTTATTTTTATTTTTTTTCAACCTTCCGGGGCTTTTTGGGGGC
>NW_015662368.1:344-559 GCF_001515625.1 Sinocyclocheilus rhinocerous | reverse complement strand
TGTTGCATTAATTGTCTTAGTCCATCGTTTGGTTTAGTATAAATAGCCCTGCTTTTCCTCAGTTTGTTTGTCCTGTCTCCGTCATGTAAAGAGGTTTTCTCCTGGTTTTTCCCAAGTGGATTTATTAAAAGACTGTTTATTTGATATCTGCCTCCTTCGTGCTCCTTCGCCTGGCAACCCCTGACAATATAATATAATCCCCCTTTTTTTTTTTT
>NW_015662368.1:0-177 GCF_001515625.1 Sinocyclocheilus rhinocerous | reverse complement strand
CTTTGAGAACCAGACATAACAAACGTAGAAGCTAATTACAAATAACTATGTACAAATAATATGATATTAATATTTCATTGTATTATTTGGTCACTAACAATAGCTTCAGAGATGCTAATTTTGAACATAGTTTGACCCTACTACAAAAGGGATACTCCTGTTTTTAACACAAAAACA
>NW_015662367.1:0-4949 GCF_001515625.1 Sinocyclocheilus rhinocerous | reverse complement strand
TATTTCTCTGTTGATGAATTAAGCATAAATAACAACAAGAACGACTGACCTTTCTAGAATTTTCTTTAAGCAAGATAACACTAATCTAAAAAAATATATATAAAAAAGTAACATTCCCTATCCATATAATAATTTTTATTATCTATTTTTATATCCGTCTATAATTTATAAACAGCCTAACTGAGACTGGAGCATTACTAGTGAACTTTTTTTTTTAATTAAAAACTTCATTTATTAATCTTTCACACACTAGTGAACTTTAAAAAACAACAACAACAACAACAAAAAAAACCTTCAAGCATCCTTTGTAGAGCAGCCCTTAATTTGTCGTTCATGAACAAATTTGGCCATGAAGGTCTCAGCTGTGATCCCAATTTTTATTTTTATTTTTTTGAATAAATGTCATATCACTGTCTTCGATAAAATAAAATAAAATAAAATAAAATATAAATGTATGCATTTTTTTTTTGTTGCGATTTTTGGTGTTTTTTTATTTATTTATCTGTAAAAGTAGCATATTTTATATCAAACATGCTTAATTTTATGTTATATTTAGTATTTCTTTTACTTCAGTAAAAAAAACAACAACAAAAAACACCTTCCAGTAAGTTCAGACAGCCAAAACCTAACATTTTGGTGACTTTGGGGACATCTGGTGACTTATGATGGTATAGAAATATCAAAACGTCAAAAATATCTATATGGCTGTAGTACTCAATGCGCTGCATAGGCTGAAATCTATAAACCATTGTTATAACGAACTTAATTAAGCTTTAGATTTTATCACAAGTCAAAATTGTAGAATTTAAACAACAACAACAACATTTGTGTTGGGTGAGACTACAAAGATGCCAAAATATGCTTACAGAGAAAGCTGACCATGCTATAAGGAAAATACAAAGCAGGAGACAGAGTAATAATTTATTTAACAAAAAAAACAAAAAAAACAGCAAATTTCAATAACTCAAAAAAGTAAAATGGCATCAAATGGGCAAGAATAAACAATAAACCTAACAAGTAGCATGTTCCAGACATTTTAGTTTGGAATCATCAACAAATCTTGCAGTAGGACTTTGATCTGACTTTGAAGTGTGTCTGTGTGTGTGTGTGTGTGTTTGTCACATTGAGAATGTTGTATGTGTATGTATGATCTGCATTGTGTTGGATTTATTGAATTATATTGGACAAATAAAAAGAAAAATGAAGGAAATTTTTCTTTTCTTTTCAAACACTTTGTTGAATTGAGTCCATTTTTTTTGTGGCATTTCAAGTGGCAAATGTAGGAAAAGTAGCCAAGTCTTGTACCGCTCAGATTAAGGAAACAATTAATAAATAAATAAATAAATTATTTTGCCCAAATCTGTTCCGAAGGAAGCTTGAAGGTTAATTAAAAACATGATATATTTATTTCCTACACCCTTGAAATCTCCTCTTGTTGATTTTCAGTGGTTTCTCACATGTATGAACTACTCTGTGCTTTTAATGCTGACTTAAATGTGATGTTTTGTTGAGTTGCATTTAAAAATGTCACAGTAAACATTTCTGGATGCAAAAGCCACAAGATGGTTTCTAATTTCCACTTCTAAGATCACTAAATCTTTCATTTCCTTCTTAATTTTGTTCACACTTGTGCTTTTGGGAACCTTCAGAATAATGTTTTATGCCTCAAAACAAAACTTCAAGACTGTGAAATCATGCAAAAAAACTGGGTGTGGGTCTTTTTTCTTGGGACATTTTCTCAAGTCTCTTTAAGGGCCCAATGAGGGTCATGGCCTCTAGGGGCCTAAGCTGTATCTCAGCACCAGAATATCATGTTATTCATATAAATCCAGTATCATGGTGCTGAGTGTCACCACAGCTACACCACTCCTTACAGTAAATATAAAACATAAAATATTGCCATCAGGTTTCACCTCAGCAAACTGAATCTATGTGGTTAAGAACCAGCCTGATGAGAACAGACTCCAAAAGCAATCTGAACACATAGAAAAGCACACTACAAAAACACATGCAATACAAAAGGCCCAGCTCGTGCTCAAAAGGCATTTCTTGTATGAACAATATGTGAAATAATGTGATTAACATGATCATAATATGAAAGAATAGATGTCTATAGTAGGTTCCTGCTGAAAAGATCAGATTAGACCAACAAGTTCTAGCCTTTTTAGTTATTTTTATACTGGTATGGTCTTCGTTTAGCTGGTGGACTTGACTTAGTCACTGACTATTATCTTTCTCGTAATTCTGGATGATCAAGGAAATGTTGGTTAACCTAGTTATAACTTATTTGCATATCATAAATGACCTGCAGATGGCAGCAGAGGAGCGCTGATACAAACAGAAAAGACTTTCCAGTGTCCAAAAATATCACTTGAATATAATCAGTCATATATCAGTCATTTGATCTGTCAGTGTAATGAAAATAAGCAGCATCCATATACAGAGTTTAATAATCAATATCAAACGAGCAGAAGCAGCTGCTGTGCTGAATATTGCCGCCTTGTGTCAGTAGTATATACATTTATACAAAGCATTAATAAAAACATTGAAATTAACAAAAGTGAAAGGGGATTCGTAGCTTTGTCAAAATTTTATTGATTATACTGTATTTTTGAAATAATATTAATCTCACACACACACACAAAGTTTGAGGTTTATTTTAAAAATGTGTTTTCACTCACAGTAAGAGATGTTTGCTTGCATGTATCCACCAGTGAGGTCCCCGGTAATAAAAGGTGAATATAACTGCATAATATATAAACGCTTCTTTGGTGCTAGAAGAATATTGCATAACTCCATATAGTGCGAGATAAACGAAACTAAACATAACTATTTGACAGCTGCTTTTTACGATAGAAATTTTTAATTTAAAAAATCATCATGAATGCAATCTGACATGGTTTTTAAGCTAGCCTAATTCTTATTCAAACGTGTTAAAATGCAGAGAAATCAGAGAAATCAAATTCATTTTGGGACTGTAATATTTAAAAAACAACAACAACAACAACCTGCATATGCTTCCCTGTTTGCGGTCACCGCATAGATAATTTTCAGTCAGAGAATCTAAATAATTTTTGAGCTAACTTTAGATCTAAATAAACCATATGATTAAATAATTCATGTAAAATCACCGAACAACAACAACAACAACACAAAGACAAGAGACCAGACCCAAGACTGTCAGATAGAGCTTTATTCAAAAAACGTAACTCAATAAAGATCAATAAAAAAAATAAATAAATAAAAAACCACAACTAAAAAAAAAAAAAAAAACAGCAGACAGGAATTTTCAAAGGCTGTTTAATTGAATGTTTTGCATTGAACATCACATCAATGCAACATCATTCTTCTTCTTCTTCTTCTTCTTCTTCTTCTTCGGAACACAAAATTGTGTACAGCAAAAATATGTTTTACATTTCCAAAACCGTTAGGAAAGCGAAGTAGTAAGTATACTGGATGTTCAGCATGAGAACATTCTTAGTTACAAAAAAATATTTTCCCACAAAACAACTTTTTTCCCTTTTAACAAATAGCAACATTCAAATGATAATAGTAAGAATTTGCCATTACTATTATAACGTTGTTACATACTGTTAAGCTGTAACAATATATGGAGACACAAACATGCCAAACTAATTGCAGAAGAGCATCATATTCATATTTTCACATGCAGCCCCACCACTAGTGTTTATTTAATTTGATCATTTAATTTCAGAAGAATAACTTACCGATCAGCAGAATGAGCAGAAGTCCGTTCATCAGTCCAGATATGATGCTAATATTCTGCCATTGTGTTTGATTCTGATGAATAAACTCCACCGCTGTATGATTGTGACACTCAGTTATTAGTTGAACTGCTTCTGTAAAGAAAACATCCACGGTCTGTTACTGTCAGTCTTTCACTGGAACATAATGAGAATGATGCAGGTTTGTAAAACTGAATTAAATATTAATAACTTATTTATCTCTGTGTGGAGTGACTAATGAGAGGCCTTATGTTTTTCTATGAATAACAAATGTAAAAAAATAATCACACTTATTTTCAGAATGTTTTAATCACTACAGGAGCAAATGAACTCACCGGTGAAGTATATTCTGGTGCTGTTGCTGAGTTTTGGAGGTGTGCGTGTGTTCATACAGTAATAAACTCCTAATTCATCAGCAGTCACATTATTTATAACCAGACGATGTTTAAACTGCACTGAATATTTCTTTCTGAATGATTTATTAGGGTAAAAAGGTGATGTTGTGGTTGATAAAGATCGTAGAATGACTGTTGGAGGATCTGCTGTTTTCAGTAAAATCCAATAAACCTCATTTTCATCAAGATCACAGTTTATGCTCACATTTGATCCCAGATCAGTTAGTAGATCTGTCACTGCATACTGACAACAGATTAATATCACTGTGTGAAGAATAAAAAATATATATTATAAAAGTCTTCAAAGAATATGGTAAAAATATTAATAATATGTAAACTTACAGAGCTGAAGCTGAATGATCTTCATGTTGTTGTCTTGATCACTTCAGAATAAAATCTGGCTCCCTCCACAATGTGTAATGAAGTCACTGCAGGAGAAGACAAGAAAGACATACACATGAAGAAGAGGAAGTCAAGTTTGACCACACTGTTTTAACACACAATGATCCATGACCTCAATAACGAAGAGCCTCATCACTTCATTAACCGTGTACAAATTCCAGTTATGGGGCCCCGAGACACCAACTTTTGTTACCCTTATCATGCTGTCTCTCTCTCATTGTTTGTAGTTTATTTACCCCTACAGAAATTGTTGAATAAAGTCATTATTTTTGTATTCTTTGCACACACACAAAAAATTATTCTTATAGCTTAAGGGAAAGTTACTTTAAATGTAATGCATTACAATATTGCATTACTCCACAAAAAGTAACTAATTGTGTTACTTAGTTACTTTTTATGGAAAGTA
>NW_015662366.1:423-520 GCF_001515625.1 Sinocyclocheilus rhinocerous | reverse complement strand
AATGTTCGCCGGTTCCCGCCTCCTTCTTCCCGAACTACGAACGTTACATTGGTGCCGAAACCCGGGAGGAAGGAGGGACACGCTGCCAGAGATCCCT
>NW_015662366.1:0-130 GCF_001515625.1 Sinocyclocheilus rhinocerous | reverse complement strand
TGACAGTCAACTCAAAACTGTGTCATTCATTGATACTTAATTATAATCCGACAATTAAAAACAAAAAAAAAACAATAATGCGCTTAGAACTAGAGGAAGCCTCTTGTTAATTTCATATTGTAGAACATAA
>NW_015662365.1:364-560 GCF_001515625.1 Sinocyclocheilus rhinocerous | reverse complement strand
GTAGGGCTGTCACGATTATGAAATTTGGCTGACGATTAATTGTCTTAAAATAGTCACGGTTATTGCGATTTAATTGTCTGTTTTAGGGCTTTGGCGATTATGACGATTATCACGATTAATTGTAATTAAATAATTAATTTTATGGCTTTCATTATATAATTGTGATTAATTTAAGGGTTCAGTAAATAATTATGAT
>NW_015662365.1:0-234 GCF_001515625.1 Sinocyclocheilus rhinocerous | reverse complement strand
TTTTTTTCTACACCACTACAGAATATCAATACTGTGTTTGTGGAACCCTTTGTTAAACGCAATCCACTAAATACTCACTTCCTCATTACAGAGAAAAACTACATTTGAATAAAAATATATAAGCTATGAAATTAAACTAGCTGACTGTATAATTTAGCAGCAATAACAGCACGCGTCAGCACGAGCACGAAGGTGCGCGCAGCAAAAATGACGCACATATTGAGGAAACGATGG
>NW_015662364.1:698-904 GCF_001515625.1 Sinocyclocheilus rhinocerous | reverse complement strand
TAAAATACCGGATGGACCCATAATCAGCTGAGTTCGTTTAACTTTCGGAATGCTACACGTTACAGGGGTTTTATTTGGACTCTTTTTTTTGTTTAATTGTTTTCTCCAACTTCTCAGACGGAGGCATGAGAAAGAGATTGCATTGCCGTCATTGGGCTTGTGGTTACTGGTCGACCGAAGGGACTTTTGTGACTTTTACTCCTCCC
>NW_015662364.1:0-568 GCF_001515625.1 Sinocyclocheilus rhinocerous | reverse complement strand
CGTGATGGGATCCAAACCCTGGACTTGCTCTCTTTAGTGCCGGTCCCAAACATAGATCGCATCAGCTCCTCTAGCCCTATCAGTGACTCTTGTGCTTTGAGCGTTCTTACTGACCGTGCAAGTCAGCATCATTCACCTGCGTTGGTGGTATAGTGGTGAGCATAGCTGCCTTACCAAACAGATGACCTGGGTTCGATTCCCGGCCACTGCAGTTCTTTTAGTTTGGTCTGAAGTGAAAGCAGAACTCCTTCTGTATCCTCTGGCTGCACCAAAACCTTTTGGATGAGTCTTTCAGTGGCAGAAAAACAATATCTCTCCCCGTCGGGGAATCGAACCCCGGTCTTCCGCGTGACAGGCGGAGATACTGTCCACTATACTAACGAGGAGTTGTGCATGTATGAGTTCGCCCCCAGCCAACGCCACTGCACCGACATCACTAAACAATGCGTCGGTTTTTCTTACGCTGACCCAGCCCTTACACCATAAAATACCGGATGGAACCATTATCAGCTGAGTTCGTTTTACTTTTGGAATGCTACACGTTACAGGGGTTTTATTTGGACTCTTT
>NW_015662363.1:1010-1304 GCF_001515625.1 Sinocyclocheilus rhinocerous | reverse complement strand
GATCAATAGGATTATTGCAATAGTAAGATTTTATTGATTTGTTTATTTGTTATAATTAAAAGTAAAGTAAAATCAAATTTTGTTATTATTATTATTATTATATACTGACGTATTTACAGAACAATATAATTATTGCATCAGTATCCGTTTTTAGTGATTTGTTTAATGGATATAAATAAAACAGTAAAATTAATATATAGTTAATAATAAGGCGTCTAGTTTGTTTTCAACAGATAAACGCTCCTTTCTCGTCACAAATGTGGGAAGATGGTTGATGTGTGTTGTGTGTATGTT
>NW_015662363.1:0-294 GCF_001515625.1 Sinocyclocheilus rhinocerous | reverse complement strand
CTTTCTTTATCTCTATACTGAAATCCCAGATGGCCTGACAGTGATTCAGCTAAAATATTACTGTCTGAGACCCTGTGAGCACGGAGACTGTAGTGTGCACAGCAAATTTTTAAATGCTTAGCTTAAATATGTAATATTAATTAAATAGTGCTCACAAATGGCTGCTGAGATAGTATTCTCAAGTGAAATTAGTAGAAGCTTGGACCTGGAAACAGCAGTCCTTATGTCATACTTAACAAGAGGATTCTCCCGAAGCCGTCAAACTTAAAGGAACACTCCACTATTTTTGAAAAT
>NW_015662362.1:1254-1530 GCF_001515625.1 Sinocyclocheilus rhinocerous | reverse complement strand
AACAACTGTATCATAAATGTTGTTTATTTTGTTCATAATTTGAGTAAAAAAAAGGCTATTTTTCAGGCTAGATCAGCCAGTGCGCATGCGCAGTGCTAGGCGCAAACTGGGGCTGTGTCCGAAATCGCCCCCTATAACCTTACCCTTAAATAGGGCACTATTTGAGGGAACAGCCATTTTTAGTGGTGTCCGAAACCATAGTGGACGTTCTCGAGTGCACTCATTCAATCCCACAATGCACTGCAAAAACGAGTGTACAACTGGTGCACGCTCAAC
>NW_015662362.1:0-932 GCF_001515625.1 Sinocyclocheilus rhinocerous | reverse complement strand
ACAACAAGCACAAACTATGCAAAAGCGGCATTCCTTCCGGTGCACTCAGTGTCAGAATTCACTTCTCGTTTTCATTCACTCCTTCTAGTGAACTGAATTAGTGACCTAATGTAGGGAATAGTGAAGGAGGGTATAGGGGGCGATTTCGGACACAGCTTGGGACTTCTAACGGCAGCTGCAGTGACACGTTGACTTTACCGATTAGAGATTGGCTCTTTTACTCAGAAGGCGGGGCTTCGTTCGTTAGAGCGGCCATATTGAGTGTTGCATTTTTCCCCATTCAAAATTATACGAGTGACATGTCTTGGGTATTATATAGTCTTTGATAAAACTGCACTTTAGCACCAGGACACTGTCGATGTGGTGTGTAACACAATACAAATTAATGCTTTGCCATAAAATCAATGTTGTCTGTAAAACAGTGACATAATACTTTACTCTTATCTTTACCCTTTGATTGCCTATCTGTCTTTATGTTGGCAATGATGTGACATTTATGAATTGTGTTCTGTATTTTGTGTTGACTAAGACTGAGGATGTTCCCAAGTGGACAGGACATGCTCAGAACACGACCACAGAGAGTCTGCATGGCAAGGATTAGAATTGGTCTGATTCCTCATGGGAATGACACAATATATATGCCAAGGCGTAAGTTCATATTTCAAATAATTTGAACTTGACAAGATTATGTTTTAACTCTGATTCAGATATTGTGGGTTTTTAGTTTTTACTGATTCTGAGATTGTATAATGCACTAGTCATAATGGGCACTGCTAAGTATTCTGCTTAGAGTATGGTTGTGGTGTTGCTGGGATTTCAACTGCTAACCTCTGGATAAATATTGCCCTCGGATAGTTCTTCCATTATAATGGCCTAATTACATGCACATTTTCATACATTTTACATCTAATTACTTGATCTAATATTCTGTC
>NW_015662361.1:956-1328 GCF_001515625.1 Sinocyclocheilus rhinocerous | reverse complement strand
AATTACTTTCTGACCCCAAACTATTGAACAGTAGAATATACAATGTACATAAAAAAAAACCCTAAACAAAACAAAAGTTTCTACCCCAGGAAGTCTCCCAGGGCACTAATATTTTTTGTGGAGCTTTTTTTAATGTTAAAAATAAATGTATGCTCTATTGATGGCAGAGATACACAGAGAGTGACAAAGAGTGTGAATGAACTGCATGACTAAATGAGACAATGAGAGAGCAGTGGTTGATTGAGATTGAGAGTGAGATTAAGGGAAAACTGAATGAAAGACTAAAATAATTCATTTACAACATTTTTAAATTTCAGTTCTAAACACTTTGACTCACATACATATCCATATCCAATATGTGTGTGTTGTGTT
>NW_015662361.1:0-663 GCF_001515625.1 Sinocyclocheilus rhinocerous | reverse complement strand
TTATGATCATGCTATTTTGGCTATATGGTGGGGTGGGGTGGGGTGCTCAAATGTCTGATTTCACATATAACTACTGGTTTTCTCCCAAAGTTAATATACAGCCTATTAAGATAATGCTGTAGATAAGAATCTGAAAAGAAAGAAGCTTTAAATAAATATTTTAACGTGCGTGAATAAATCCAACCACCCCGATAGATTTAAGTTTCACTTTCTATAGTCCGTGACCGACAGAGAAGCATCTTGGCGGCAGGGATTTAAAACTTCGCTGGTAAAATGATGCTGCTCTCGTTCACTGATCTGCTCCCTGCTCTGCTCACATTCTCTGATAATAATAGCTTTGTAGGACTATACATTATTTGGATAATTAGTAATAAATAAATAAATTAAAGTTATATCTGATTCTGTTGCACTGAAGTGAATACAAATAATATATATGTATATTTAATAGTAATATATTTTCTGTCAAATTGTATTGTTACTTTCAATAAAACTTGCTATTTTATAGGGTTGTGTGTTTATTTTTAAATTTAGTATAATTAAAATTGAGTTCAATTTAAAACTCTTACACAATTACTTTATAATATTTAATTAAAATAATACATATTTATTACAAAGCATTTTCTGTTTCGGTTTTCAGCAAAATGCATCAAGAATTTCCGGTTT
>NW_015662360.1:0-825 GCF_001515625.1 Sinocyclocheilus rhinocerous | reverse complement strand
TCAAAATGCGCATGACATTCGCATTCGATTAATCGTGCAGCCCTACTGTCAGCTTTTGTCGCCGCTAGTTCTTTGAAGTCAGCTTGGTGTGTCCCGGCCTTAAAGCCCGAGATACTCCGCACAATCTTCTCTTCCAGATGAACTGAATCGTGACGTTCTCTCATGGGCGATTCATATTCAAGTGCGAATGAGAACCATCTTGCGGGGGATGCCAGGTGTTCGAAAAAAAAAAAATTCAAATCTCAAAATTGAAAATCGAATGCCAACCCACCGAACGAATAATCGAATATTCTGGTCCAGCCCTAATAGACGATAGTATTGTGTATCGACGATAGTCAAGAGATATCGACGATAGCAGATGTCTTTGTCGATAGTCAAGACGATATTAGGCTAATTCTCCTATTAATGTATTAAATTACTATCATTATTATTATTCGGCGGCCTATTATAATTCGGCTATTATTATCAAATGACCCCGCTATTTCACTTCAGCACCGCACTTCACACACAAATGACCCCGCTATTTCACTTCAGCACCGTACTTCACACACATACACGCAAATGAAGATTAGAGTCTCCAACCACAAACACAGACGAAATATGATTTTCAAAAGACAAGTTGGTGTCTAATATAACACCCAATTTTTGACTGTAGAGGAAGTAACAGTACATCCGTCTAGTTGCAAATTGTAATCCAAGAGATTCTGTGTACTATTTTTTGGTCCAATAAGTAATATCTCTGTCTTCTCCGAATTTAGGAGAAAATTATTGGTCATCCAGTCTTTTATATTTTTAACACACTCTGTTAGCTTAGATAATTTAGAA
>NW_015662359.1:0-590 GCF_001515625.1 Sinocyclocheilus rhinocerous | reverse complement strand
AGTTGGAATGGTAAACTCATTTCTTTCTTTACATCAGCTGCTAGCGTGTTTTTAAGCATAAGAGCTTGGAGTGGCTGTTATTGGTAACAATGGGGATAAATAATTTTAGTATATAAATAAACTGCAGGTCAAAAGTTTGGAATAATTAAGATTTTGTTTTTTTTAATGATGTGATGAATTGATTGAAAGTTCATCTCTAAAATGTAGATGTCATAGCAACCTTATTTACAGAAAATATATATTTAATATATATTAGGGGTCGACCGATATGTGTTTTTCAAGGCCGATGCCGATACCGATTATTACAGATCAAGTAGACCGATAACCGATATTTTGAACCGATATATATGTCTGGTGTAAAAATGAAAATTAATGTCAAAATTAAGAATAACAAGGGCTCTGACAAAAACTGCCTTCCCTGGTGTTGGTTGAGTGTAGTACTCCCACAGTAAACTCTTTATTTTAAAGAGTTAAACTTTTTGGCAAACAAAGGGTTTACCATTAAAATTTAAACATGGAAGAAATAGTGTATCGTGTGATTATTGTTTTAAACAAAAGTTGTAATAATTGTTGTAGTAGTCAGGGGTTAA
>NW_015662358.1:0-584 GCF_001515625.1 Sinocyclocheilus rhinocerous | reverse complement strand
AATTTCATTAATTAACATCAATGTTCATAAAACATTAACATTAGATTCTGTAGCTCTGTATTTAGCTTTGAAATGCTTCCACAAATTCCTCAACCTGTTATACAACTAACTCATGACGACCTTTCAAGACCTGATGTCCATTGCGATGGACATTACATTTTTAAAAAAGCCTGTGTTCTGCAACTCTGAAAGATCTTCAAAATAACTAATATTATCATTTGATAGTCTTAATTTTATAATAGGTGCAAGTTGATGAGGCTACCATAAACATAAATCTGCATATAAAAGGTAAAATGAGGACTTCCTCCTCTTCTTGTCTAGTTGGTTAGTCATGTCTCTCTTTTGTGATGCCTGTAGCTCAATCAGATTAAGTTAGGAGTCATATCTTCATTGTGATTGGTTGATCAGGGACCAATCAGTGACCAGGCATTGCTCATATTATGAAAACATACAATTGTATTGGTTTAAACAAAAAATAATGTGATGTCCACTTCAATGGACGCAGGGTCCGAAGGGGTTAAATATAGACAAGAATATTCAGTCCCATAAATGAACATGACTATAAAAGTGTCATTAACTTTGGA
>NW_015662357.1:333-507 GCF_001515625.1 Sinocyclocheilus rhinocerous | reverse complement strand
CTCAACAGAAGAAAGAATCTCATAGGTTTGCAACTTGAGGGTGATACAATGATGACACAATTTCCATTTTTGGGAGAACTTTCCCTTACGTAAGCAGTTTTAGTATAAGTAGCTTACAAGTAGCCTGGAGTACTGCCTGCAGTGAAGGTACAAGTAGTTTTATAAATTTACATA
>NW_015662357.1:0-208 GCF_001515625.1 Sinocyclocheilus rhinocerous | reverse complement strand
GGGTCAAATGGATTAACCCTGACAAAAGTCCTTGATATTCATGAAATTAATGATATTCTTTTTAAAATATATGATTATTTAAATAATTAGCATGTGTAGGCTACACCCATGATTGTTTGTTTATTTATTTACTTATTATTTAACATGCAGGTATTTTCATTCTTAGAGGTGTGTTATAGTTAAATGAAAATAAATAAATAAAAATAAA
>NW_015662356.1:450-540 GCF_001515625.1 Sinocyclocheilus rhinocerous | reverse complement strand
TCTAAATGCTGAGGGAAAAACACCAGTGTGAAGGAATGTGTTAATTGTGTGAGTGAGTGCAGGTACAACGGCAGGAGAAATAGCTTTATA
>NW_015662356.1:0-273 GCF_001515625.1 Sinocyclocheilus rhinocerous | reverse complement strand
ATGGCGTCGT
Organism: Sinocyclocheilus rhinocerous; assembly: GCF_001515625.1. Taxonomy (NCBI): domain Eukaryota; kingdom Metazoa; phylum Chordata; class Actinopteri; order Cypriniformes; family Cyprinidae; genus Sinocyclocheilus; species Sinocyclocheilus rhinocerous. Next base: position 263 of record NW_015662356.1, on the reverse strand, counting down.
GCCGGCTTCCTCGTCCCGGGTTTCGGCACCAGTGTAATAAAGTTCGGCAAGAAGGACGAGGAAGTCAAGGGGTGGCGAGTAAACTTCTTTATTTCCCCCAAAATTAACATAGAACCGAAATAAAACGCTGTTCAACTCTCGGCCTCCACAGTCTTGCACACGGTCACAAACACACTCTGCTCGCTCTGCTCTCTCCCTCTCCCTCTCCCAGGTCTGCAGGCGCTTATCTCTCGTCTCTCCGCCAATCACTGGAATTGCAAACA
>NW_015662355.1:0-536 GCF_001515625.1 Sinocyclocheilus rhinocerous | reverse complement strand
AAAACATTAATGGTGAACATTTTCGACTTTATAAAATGATTCTCTGAAGTCTTACCCTATTAAACCTATTAAACAATAAAGAAAGTAAGACATCTTTTTCTTATACATAGTTAGAGAAGCGAAGGCCTTCTGAGGGAGTCACTGAGCATACTGAGGTAAGTGAAAGCGATGATGATGCTGAGGATGGTGAGAAAGCTGGATGTAGTTCTGCTGTTATTGGACATTCAAGTGATGAAGTTGAAGATGTAGTTAATAGTGAGAATGTGACTCAGACAGATGCACAAGCATTAGAGGAAGGCTCAGTAGATGAGTTGGATGGAATGTCTCAATATACTGATGATAGTATGAAAGATGATGAACAATGGTCTGAAGGAGCAGAGATTTCAAAGGTGATGAAAGAAGACTTGTATACTGTAGCGCAAATCAATGAATTTCTTGATGAAACGAAGGGAAAAAAAGTTGAAGTGAAGTGATTTTTTTCCAGATTTGGTCAAGTTTATAGCATCTGTCATGTGGGCAAGGAGGCATAGTAGTCA
>NW_015662354.1:0-1373 GCF_001515625.1 Sinocyclocheilus rhinocerous | reverse complement strand
CATCTCAAAGAGGCACAAAATCACTTTCATGGACTTTTTCATTAATTGTACCCTCCTGGTGGAATGACCTGCCCAACTCAATCCTACACAGTAAAATCCCCAGATAATTATGTGATTAATTAAGTGCTGATTGAGCATTAGTGATGAACAGCTGCTGTTAACAAGCAGAATCACTGAAGAAAAGAGAAACACAAGAACTACAACTGACTTCAGCCACAGACTTAGATAAAATCAACTGAAATAAAAGAAGACATAAAAGATTTCAGCAGAAGATAATTAATCATCTCCACAAACAGCATCACCGGCTTCATGCATTACTAACCAGTTAGAATTTTTGTTTGTCATGCGTCTATAAATGTCTTATTAAGAAATAACAGAGATTTAGAGTTTAATGTTTATTGAAAATAATACAATTTGAAGTCACCGTTGTGGAGATAAGTGCTTTAGTTGGGCTCTTGACCCTTGACTTTTTAACATTAGTTTTTCTCTGGTTGCTGTAATTGTGTTTAAGAAACACATTTATTGCAGCAAGAAAAACCAAGTGAAAAAGTAGTCAGATTACGTTGGTTGTTTTTTTTATTTTGATGTGGTTGTCATGTACAAGCCAGGTTCACTAAAGTCATCAGTGGTAATGTGTAATTTAGTTCGTTACTGAGCACAACAGTATTTTAATGAAATAATAGGAAGTGTTTTAAAAACACTTTACACACCAGTTCAGAACATCTGTAAGGTTTAGACACGCAGACATCAAGAATCAGCATATGAATCTCAACAATGGTGATGATCATCAGACAGATTCATGTTGCATTGCATTCTGGGTGCACCAATCATAACTAATCCATGGCTCCCAGCATGCACTGCGACATGAATAAATTATGCAGCATGGCTCCCAGCATGCATTGCGACATGAATAAATTATGCAGCTGCATTGTCTTAGTATTTTCTTTTATTTTTACTATTTGCTTTTATTTTTGTTATTTTTTTGTTGTGACTTTTTACTGCCTTGTTGTGTGACGTTCAAAAATCACAAAAATTATCAGAATATTTTGTCACCATTGCTGAGATTCACATGCTGATTCTTCATGTCTATGAGTGCCAGAACTTAAACCTTTTATAGATGTACATATTGTAAGATATGGATACTGCATGTGTAAAAATATATTGAAGAAATATTTACTCATCCAACTCTAATTTTATTTATAAAGCACTTAGTAAAACAACTAAATTGACCACAGTGCTGTATAATGAGCTCAACAAAAAAAATAATTAATAATAAATATTACCCATGAAAAAGGCATTAACACACACCAAACAAAACAAACTCATGTGGGTAACTACAACGACAATACCTCAGCACTCATCCCTGATCAAAA
>NW_015662353.1:55593-62059 GCF_001515625.1 Sinocyclocheilus rhinocerous | reverse complement strand
TTTTTTCTTTCATTCTCTCATGTTTCTCTCCATTTAGTTTTGACTATAAATAAATATATAGATAATAAATAAACACATTATTTATTTTTTGTTTTTTTCCTTTCATTCCCCCATGTTTGTTTATTTATTTGTTTGTTTATTTTAAATTTTTATTTATCTTTTTATTTTTTATTGCCATTACATGTTTGTATGATTGGTTTCTATTGCATGTTGTCAGTCAGCATAACACAGACTAATACAGTTGCATGTGTGCAGTTTGCATAGTAGACAAACTAAAACATTAATCTGACATGCTCTGCATGAATATAGAATTATTTGCATTGATATAGCATTTAATATAGCTCCATAACAGTTGTTTACATAATTTAAGAAGCAGTTTGTAGATACACAGAAAATTAAAATAAGTAAATATTATTTAATACTGTTTTTCATGAGTTGAATGTGTGATTGTGATAATTGCACAGGCTCAGCTGATCCACGACAGAAACACGGCGTCTCATGCAGCTCTAAACGACAAGACGGACGCCACGCCGGAGCGGGTCCACATGACCTGGACCAAAGACAAGTTCTGCACCGAACGCAACCGCAACCGAGAGCCCAGCGCAAACATGGTGGTGCGGGATCTGTTCAGCATGAAACCGTAAGTCACCTGAATACACACTCACACACTGACTGCAGCGTTTGGTGCTTCGTGGGTTTAATACTGGGATGTAAAGAGTGTTCAGACACGAGCCCAGAGGCTGCTGGGTATTTCAGGACACAGTCTGCATCTGATCTGCATGACCACAGTGTGTCTGTCATCCTGTATAACGGTCACGCGTCCACCATGTGTCTGTGTGTGTCTCCAGTCATATACATCTGCCCATTAGATTTACTGACATGTTTTTGGTCTTCATATAATATTAACAGTAATATTCCTCTCAGTGATGATACTGATAGGTTTAATGATTTAATAGGTGAATCTCACAAAAACATGTAGATCATGATTTAGTTAAAAAGATAAATTTATATTTATTTATTTAGCATAGGACCATTAGGATATTTTGCATTTTGGCATTATTTTCAAAACATTTCAGCACATTTCCCTAACTTTTCATTACCTTAGCATTTGTTTTGTAATTCTCATGATGTGAATGACAAAACAAGGTGATTTTTCATTTTTGTAAATTTGTGACAAAGATTTTTAAACCAGCAAAACAACAAACACAACCAGAAATAAACAAATATTAATATTTATTTATTTACCTGTCATGAATTTTCTTGTTACTTTCTTCTGAAATTTGTCCTAAAGGTTCATGTAAGCCTATGTGGTATATTTATTTACTTATTGTTTGTTTGTTTGCTTTTGTTTAATTTTATTTGTCATGAATTTAAAGGTTAATGTAATAAGTCTGTCCCAAACATACTTTTTATTAAGATCCTATTTTCCTATAATTTATTTGAGAAGAATTATCTGCTGGGCAAACAAACTCTGAAAAGCTGTCATAAACACAGCGGCTGTTGCTGTGAGAGATTTCTGTGATGGTGTGGGTGTTTAAGCCTGTCTCTGTTGTTCTGTCCTGTTTTCCTCCTCCTAGCGAATGGGAGAGTCTGTAAGTCACATTTCTCTGTACTGTAGCTGTCTGTCTGTCTGTAACTGTCCCGTCTCAATCCCTGCAGCTCACTGGATTATTCATACATATATGTTTGTATATGAGCTTTGATATGTGTGTTAGCATGCATGTGTTTATGTCCCAGCATTCCCTCACGTCCATCACCGCTCGTCCTGAGAGCTGCAGACATAATCTCAATTTTTGCCACATGCAAGAAAAATTGTGCTTCACCTTCACCTGTTGCGTCCAGGATAAACTTAAAATTCCAATTAATGTTTTTTTTATAATATTTTACAATAATAATAATTTAATTCTAAACTATTTGATACATTCTAGATAAATATTTTGTTTAAAATTATTTGTTAATATTATAAAATAATTGACGTGAGTTTTATTATACTAATTTATTTTATTATATATTATAAAAATGTTTTAATATTATTGTAAAATAATTTATTATTATTGATTGTATTTAAAATATTATAAAATAATTGTAATATAAAAATAATAGTTTTTTTGGTATATTTACTGTGGTTTGTTGATTGGCACCAGGTGGCGCTGAGGAGCACAAGTTTTTATTTATTTTTTTTAATTTTTTTTTGTGGCATATTTGTGATGTAGTCATTTATGCTTCATTAAGGGCATGTGCATATGCTGTGCATGTCAAATCTGGATGCTGTGCTCACTAACCTCAATAGGGCTTTATTATATAACTAATATGTAATGTAACCAATGCTTGAATTACAGTGCAAATGTAATTATCATGCCATATTCAGCAGCATTGCAAAGCTTATGTATTATTTAAAGCACAGCTGTCCTGGACAATGAAGTGTTAAACTGTACAGTTTAGCATAATTATACACAAATATTTGACCACTGAATTACCATTGAACAATCAGAATCAAATATCACTGTAATAGAGGCATTTGCATTTGACCTCAGAGATCACAGTAAACGATAAATATGAGTCTGTGCTTTGCAAATACTGAAATATATACTAAAAGTAGACAGTGGAGAGACAAAAAAGCTCATTAAATGTTGATTGTTGTTGTTGGGAATTTGAAACAATGACTTGTATTTCTTGTTTCTGTCCTTCACCACATGACCGTGTGTCGCAGGAATCAGTCTAATGTGCGCTGCATGCACACTGCCATCAAACTCAATGAAGTGGTGGTCAATAAGTCTCAGGGAGCTCATCTGGTGCTCCTCAACATGCCCGGACCACCCAAGAGCAGAGGCGGCGATGAAAACTGTATCCTTACACTGACAGAACTCACGTTTATGAAAACAGATTCATCTCTAAATCTGAGTGGATGAGCCACAGATGAATCAGGGTTATGATTGTTAACAAAAACTAAAACTGTTAAACATATTTTTTAATTGAAGTAAAACTAAAACTGATATAAATACATAAAAAAGAGAAACTTAAAATTAAAACTAAACTAAAATTTAAATGAAAATATAAAAATAAAAGCTAATTCAAAATATTAACAAAAACTAAAAACGTTAACTAAAACTGTTAAACATATTTGCTAATTAATATTAAGCTTAAATAAGTTAAAATATAAATATTAAATGAAAACCCTGAAGGGCTAAAATTACTAACTGAAAATAAATACAAGCGAAAATTGAAGTAAAATTTAAACTGAAATAAATAGATTAAACCTAAATAGTAATATAAAAAAAAAATAATAAAAATGACAAAAGCACATATCAAAATTTAAGGCAATTCTACATATTAGTACAAATTATAATAGCATTTTCAACATTTCTGATAACAATTTTTTATGACCCTAACGTTTTAAAATAAAATATTTATTTTTTTCATTTAATGTTTATATGTACACATTACTCATACATACACATTATGTCTATATATATATATATATAATTTTAATCACAAAGTTTTCCTTGACTGATGCGACTCAGACATGGAGTTTCTGGAGGTTTTGATGGAGGGTCTCAACCGGGTCCTGTTGGTGCGCGGCGGCGGTCGTGAAGTCATCACCATATACTCATAAAGCGGATTGTAGCCCGACGCCACGCAGGCAGGAATTCAGTTTTTATTTTTCCCACAGCAAAGCCGGACATCATGGAGAAAGCTAGCAGTCGTGGTTTACAGCGGCGTTTCGTCCGGCTGCATTTGTTACAGGACAGTGACTTTTGTGGCACCTCTTGAAGAGAGACAACGTGAAGAAACCGAGACGAACGATGATTCGATTCATAACGCGACACTTTAATTTATGACTCTTTGATTGTTTTCTTTTGTTTGTTCGTACAATCTGTGCTAGTTTTCATGTCTGTTTATTGTGCAACATCGTTTGGTTTTTCAAAAGACTTTTTGAAGCACGTACGATCCGAAGTTTTATAAAACTAAATTTGAGTTTGTTGCTAATGCCTGTTTAATATCGATTCATTCGTTTCCATCCTGCATTGCTTTTTATTTGCGTATGCTAGCTACGATTCAAACTGTCGCTTGATACCCAAAATAACATCTACTTTTAGCGAACCAGGCTGTGAAACGAGTGTATTCTTGTGGCGAATCCATATCCGAGTTGCGAAAACGCAATTTTACTGTTATCAAAGGAATGTTTGAGTTTTTCACGTCGGCTAATTTTAACAATAACGCAGCGCGGATGATGAATGTGTCGGATGACGTTACTGACTTCATGATACGGATTGTGCAATAACTTTTATTCATTATCAAGTCATCACTAGCCGAGCGTGACGTCCACTTGTCGAGGGTTTTGTATTATAAAAGTTGAAATAGTTAACGCAAACAGCGTATAACGAGAAAAGCCATAATATTTGGTCTCGTCATTGAGTACTGTGGTTTTGTTTTGGCTCTATCTCAGCATAAATCACTGAAATCAGTTTAATCGGGATGATTTCAGCTGTATTTGCACTTTTTTATTCGATTTTTTCGTTAATTGTGTGATAAAAGCACAGGGCACGGCTGACCTGTCCAGCACACCGTTTGCTGATGATCAGAACCAGCACTGCGAAATCTCCTTCTCTCAGCAATAAATGTGTTTTCCCATGAGCTGGAATTAAATTTAGTCTCTGTCTTGACATTCGTGATGTTATTGGGTTGCCGGGTATGTTAAACATGGAGAATCCTTAATTAACCGGCATTACTAGTAGAGTAAAGTGTAAAACTGTCTAGTTAACGAAAGCAATCTATTAGGATTGAAGCTGAAGTGTTATTCCTAGTGGCATCAAATGGAACTGCAGTTTATTTGTTTGTTTGAGTGACAAGAGAGCTGGACATTATTTGCTCAACCAATGGAGTGAATTTGGGGGCGGAGCTATTGGTTTCTGACCAATAGCAGATTGGGGGAGTGTTTAATATTTGTTTGAAAAACCTTATTATGTTTCGAAATGACACACTTCACCTTAAACAGGTTTAGAAATGATTGTGTTTAGATTTGGACAATCAGAAAGCAATTTTAGAAAGATTATCATGTGACACTGAAGACTGGAGTAATGATGTTGAAAATTACAATCAATTACATTTTAACATATATTCACAAAGAAAACATTTATTTTAAATTCTAATAATATTTCAAATTTTTACTGTATTTTTGATCAAATAAATGCAGCCTTGGTGAGCAGAAGAGACTTCAAAAATCTTACAGACCCCAAACTTTTGAACGGTAGCATCTGATTCAGAATTATAGGAAGATGAGTGCCAAAAATAAATGATAAGAAACTGCAGAAGGTCAAACAGCATCAGCTGCTGCTCATTCAGTGAGTCTGAGATGTTGAAGGTCCGTCTCAGTGTTTCTTTGAAACCCTTGCTAGCGCTGCAGTATTTTGTTACCAGGACGCTATTACTGTATTTTCTACAGTGTGTCGTGATGTAGAGGAGGCAGACGGATGTGCTTACATCATCTTATCTTATGTTCTCTGAGGATGTAGTTTCTGCAGTGCTCAGCTGTGGTGAATGTTACCCTTTAGGACAAATTGTGAATATTAGGGCATGGAAAATCTGGGGATATTGTGTTGTTGTTGTTTTTTATTTTACGTGCTCATTTCTGTCATTCGTTTTAGATGCCATAGTTTTCTGTCTTTGCAAATTGGAAACTTTGAGGATTTAAAAAAAAAATTTTTTTTTTAAAGGACCTGAAGGTTATTGAACCGATTCAACATACATGTGTACAGTTACAGATTTCCCTTTCTTTGGTCTTTCATTCACCAAAGATACACTGAGGTGTTTGTGTCATCTGTGACCTCACTGAAAGATATGGAGATCAAAATGTAAATATGCTCTCAGGTCACGAACTGATCTGGGATCTGCATCATGAGAAGCTCTCGGCGAGCGTCACAGACTCTGGTAGGATGTTACTCATGGGTGTGTAGTGAAGGATCTCCCTTTAAGTGAAATTCGTGCCTCTGAGTAATTGAAATAAAAGTGCTACACTATGTCAGAGCTTATGGGTCTTGATTTCAATGCTTTCGGACTCATTTCATCTCGATGCAACAGGGGAATTTTGCAGAGCATTTCAGTGTAGGTGGGTAGATTAAACATTCTTCTGAAACTATTTTAAACAAAAATTGTAAAATCTTTAAAAAAAATCTTTATATAATTATTATATGTGCAGTTTGAGTATGAGCTTAAATGATAATGATTGCATTAAAAGAAAAAATATTTTGCGCGCGCGCGTGTGTGTGTGTGTGTGTGTGTGTGCGCATGCATAGCCTAGTCTCTGCTTTAAAACATTACAATAAAAAAATGTTTTGCATGTATCCAACACCAGGTGGCGCTAAAATAGTGGCCTTAAAGTCAAAGTAAAGGTGTGGGTTCAGTCCAGCTGCAGACACTGGTTGTGTTTTACTGTGTCTTTTTTCTTTGAACAGTTCAATTCTATTTA
>NW_015662353.1:32491-55326 GCF_001515625.1 Sinocyclocheilus rhinocerous | reverse complement strand
TATATATATATATATATCTTTCTAAAGCAAATGTTTACCTGATAATTCATGCTAATTATTATATGAACCAAGCAGAGTTTGTTTGTGAAGTCTCAGTGATCACTATTGTGTTTTACTGTCTTTTTTTTCTTTGAACAGTTTAATTCTATTTAAATGCACTTATTGACTTTTGACGGTCTGAGGTCTAGAACCATCAGCCAAATCAATATTTGTTTCCTTGTCTTGTTTTGTTTCAGGATACATGAATACACAATGATGAACCAAGCAGAGTTTGTTTGTGAAGTCTCAGTGATCACTATATTATTCAATAGAACACAGTGCATATAAAACAATACATTCCTCATGTGTTTTAGGGTCTGTTTCACACTCACATGAACATCACATGATCCACAGCAGCTCACAGTCAGATCAGAGACACGAGCGGCTGATTAAATCATTAAGAACAGAGTCAAAGACAAACATACTGGGTAGAATGTTATTTGATATCCATATACTCACATGCAATGAGTATAAAAGAGTGCATTTTGACTTAATTTTTTTAATTCTTTTCAATAATGCTACTATTTTCAGCAACAATAAATCAGTCAACCAATATTTTAAGAGTGAGTTTTGAGCTCTTCTGATGAGAGGTGGGATGAGAAGGTCATGGGTAAAAGAGAAGCTTAATGTGTTTCTGAGTCTGTGTCACAAACTATCTGTCCAGTGATTAATCATCTTCCTCCTCCTCCTCAGTTCTGCCATAAGCAAGTTTTGGAACATGCAAAAACAGGGCCGTTATTGACTCACTGCTACTGTAGTTTCCATCTGAATATTGACTCATGGGGAGGTTTGAATCGCCTCTGGAAATAATGTGGCAATGTTTAGTGCTTTGTGATATTTTAATCTTAAGCACTGACACTCAAAATGTATTATCTTAATATGACATTGGTTTATTATACAAACTATTCCATGATAAACAATTTAAAATATTAAATATATAATAATAATATTATATATAATATGTAATTATTATATATATAATATATAGGCTATTATATAATGTAGAATATTTCTGTGTTTATGTGCATTTGTATATACACATTTTTATTTATGTATTTATTCCACCTTTTGTTGCTCTTCTACTCAATATGACCCCTTTATTGTCTTCTCTGCCACTTATTAAATGTTTTTAACCTAATAATAATTCATTTGTCATCTTCTCGCTGGGTTATTGTGTTTCCGTTCACTGCAGTCACCGTCTCCCGCTGTGATCAAAAGAGCTGTATGCATAATTCCGCTGCCTTTTCCAATCCTACTACGGCGCAGGCTTGGCTTATGAATATTAATCGTTCAACGACGTTGCTTAGTAACCTCCTCGGCGTCCTGTTACGTAACGTACTTAATATTCATAAACCACGCCTCTGCCACCTTCGGATTGCCCAGCTGACCCAGCGCCCACCCGCCGTCATCCAATCAGACGGTCCTCTTTGTCGAACGTCACTCTGCGTAATTAATATTCACATAGCAAGCCTTCGCTATAGTAGGATTGGTGGCTCCGGTTGTGAAGGAGTTAACGGGGAGGGCGGAACTCTGCACCGGCCGCAGTAGATGATCGCAATATTGATAGCGAGAGGTGCAGAGACGCTACAACGCTCGCAGGAACGTATTGGAAATACTCTTTGGATACCATTTGCATCGTGACGCGCACGCACTGACCTCGCCAGCGATGCGTTCGCGTCTTTCTGGATCATACAGAGGGAACGCGACGCGAGTGTGGCGCGTCGCGCAGATTCCGAAGCGGATACAAATGCATTTGTGAATGTAATATTGTATCATCGCGTGCATTCAAACCGGGATCGCTTACAGATGCGCAGACGCGGGTCGCAGTGTGCAGGTGGATGATGATGATGATGATTGAGGAAGATGAATCCATCTCACCTTTGAATGAATAATTATTGATTTACAGAGGTTTTACACAGCTGGGAGGAACCCAAAGGCGCAATGGTCATAGTTCACGCATCAGGGTTCGAACCCGCACCCGCCGGGTCACCCGCCTCCGGTGTGTGAGCATCCGCGCGCGACAGTCATGTTGCCCGGGGTGGGTGTGTTCGGCACCAGTCTGACGACCCGGGTCATCATCCCTCTGCTGAAGAACGAGGGCTTCTCGGTGAAGGCGCTGTGGGGTCGGGTCGCAGTGTGCAGGTGGATGATGATGAGGAGGAGGAGGAAGATGAATCCATCTCACCTTTATTATTTGAATGAATAGTTATTGATTTTATACAGCTGGGAGGAACCCAAAGGCGCAATGGTCATAGTTAACACAACAGCCCTGCTCGGGTTCGAACCCGCACCCGCCGGGTCACCCGCCTCCGGTGTGTGAGCATCCGCGCGCGACAGTCATGTTGCCCGGGGTGGGTGTGTTCGGCACCAGTCTGACGACCCGGGTCATCATCCCTCTGCTGAAGAACGAGGGCTTCTCGGTGAAGGCGCTGTGGGGTCGCACGCAGGAGGAGGCGGAGGAGCTGGCGCGCGACATGAACGTGCCCTACTACACTAACCGGATCGATGACGTGCTGCTGCATCCGGATGTGGATCTGGTGTGCATCAACCTGCCTCCGCCGCTCACGAGACAGATCGCCGTTAAGACGCTGGGTGAGTGGCACACTGGATGCATAACACTGGATGGATTGCACAATGTTCCTCTGATGGTTCTCATGAAGGAGAACGCGTGTCAGATCTTGTTTCTGTCAGGTTAGGTGTGGCTTTAATATATGACTACATAATAAAAAAATAAAAAAATAAAAAATTGACTGACTTGCTTCACCAGCCATTGCACCATAATTGTGTTTTTTGGTGATTAAGAAACCCACAATGGTGAAACTGACATTCATAGACTGGACCATAAAGTCTGAATCAGTTCATGATACTTACATTTGGTTTAAAAGGCCTTAAGGAAGTTTGTCCATAATTTTATGGACTTGCAAATGGATCTATATAAAAAAAAAAAAAAAGATTCTTTAGAGTCTTTATTAATATCTCAATTGTTTTTTCTAGACAACAGTGAAACTAAATAATGAGAAAAATGCATCTATTAGGTCTTTAGAACTTTGAAAGAGCATTTCTGAGCAATAATATTTTCCGCTGAGCATCAGAGATCTTCTGTAAGATCTAGAAGTCGAGACTACTGACTTAGGACCTTCAGAACATCTCAGTTGTTTCTCCAAGACAGCACTGAAATGAAATAGAGAGCAAAATGCAAAACATCACTTGCATCTCTTGCTTCTCAGATGTGCCTCAACTGTGCTCAGATTTCAAAATTTTACAATCAGAGCTCTCAATATTAAACTTAAGCATTTCTCATCTAATGATCTGAACTGCTCTACGTTCATTTTATAGCTCTATATTCTTACTGGATGATGATTAGTGACTCAATTGTGTGTTTTATTCGCCGAAGAAATTTTAGGAGAAACATCGATCAAAGCTGGTACCTTAAATAAAACAATATATAGTTTTTCACTATTAGGTCCTGAGCTTTGAAAGAGCATTTTTTTTTCCACTGAAGATGTAATTAGTAGTGATTCGTGTGGTCATCACTGATTTAGGACCTTCAGAACATCTCAGTTGTTTTTCCAAAACAGCAGTGAAATGAAATAGAGAGCGAATGAAGAATGTCACTTGCATTTCCTTCTTCTCAGATGTTTCTCCTGAGAAAAAGACTGATGTCACGTGTCTCCAAATGCATTTCAGAAGACATCTCAACAGTGTCTTAACTGTGCTCAGATTTCAGAAGTCTGCAGTCAGAGACCTCAATAGAAACTCAATCATTTCTCATCAAATGATACTCATTTCCACATTCATTTTAAAGCTCTGTATTCTTACTGGATGATGTAAGTTTGTGTGTTTTATTCTTCAAAGAAATTTTAGAAGAAACATCTGAGATGCAGGTGATACTTCTAAGTTTTTCTCTATTACATCTCCTGAGCTTTGAAAGAGCTGTGCAATAATATTTTTCTATTAAGTATTGATTCATGTGTTCATCACTGAGACCGTGACCTTCGAGGTCAAAATGACTGCTTTAGGATCTTCAGAAGATCTCCAGCTTGTGTTTTTGTCTGTTGCTCACTGTTTTGGTTCTGGAGTCTGTTGTCTAGTCAGTAGATGAGACGGCAGACTGACGTTTGCAGGTGTCCAGTGACAGTCAGAAATAACCTGTGAGAATTATTCATCTCTGGGATCAGGAACATGAGCCCAAAATAACCTCAGACAGGAACCAGCGACAGACCGGATTATTATCCTCAGTCTTTCTTCTGTCACGTCTCTCTGTGCTGAAATACCTGATAACAGCATTACATTTAGAAATGGCATTAAAGGGATAGTTCACCCAAAAATGAAAATTCTGTCATCATTTACTCAAAACAGTTGTTGGTTGCCATTGACTTCCATAGTATTTTTTTTTCCTACTATGGAAGTCAATGGCAACCACCAACTGTTTGATAACCAGCAATCTTCAAAATATCTTCTTTTGTGTTCAACATAAGAAAGCAACTCATACAGGTTTGGAACGACATGAGGGTGAGTAAATGATGACAGAATTTTTTTCATTTTTGGGTGAACTATCCCTTTAAATCACTAAATTTTTACATTTTCTGAAGAACACGTGAGCGAAGTTTGCACGCCCAGGATATTGTAGGTGGTTGCAAGGAGGTTGTTAGGTGTTTGCTAGGTGGCTATTTTCTGCTCCAAGATTTAAGCTTGGAAGCTCTAGACTCAAACCTTGAAGTTGTCCTAAAAATGTGACTAAATGAGTGAATTACCGTCGATGTATTTCCTCTTAACAGCAGCGGTGTTGTCATTCTGGTCAGGTCAGGTTTGTCACGTTCTCATCATCTAGCCGTGATTTATCATGATAAGAAGCTCATAAGGCTTCATCACACTCAGAGACTGTTTATCTGCAGAGCTTGATTGCGGTGGTGAAATCACGTCACATGGGTTTCCATGCTCTCCTAGTACAAAGTGTTTACCTTCTGCTTATAAAGGCCTTCCTGTAGGACCGAAATAGACACGTTTTCCATTGTTTTATAGGCTGTGTGTTGTAGAATCTGGTGCTGGATTAGTTCACAATCAAAGTTTACCCTAGTCAAGTTGTGAAATGTGTCAATAAACGAGGAAAAAGACCGTTGTGAGTGTTCAGCTTTGACTAAACGTACTTTAGAGCAAATATTTAAGCTGTGCTCGTGTCCATGTGTTCAGCTAATCCGTTTAAAACCGAAAGATTGATTTTTCTAGCTTTTTCTCATTAAGATAATGTTAAAGCAATCTATTTTGGTGTATTATATTAACCGAGTGCACTCCATCAAAATCTAGTGTGCTGCCTAAATAGGGATAGTTCTGTAAATTGACTGTAAATTCAGTCGCCCTCAGGCCTTCCCAGATGTAGCTAGCTTTTTTCTTCAGTAGAACAGTAAAGAAGATTTTTTGCTGAAACCGTGATTCTTGGTGATTCAGAAAATGCAAGTCAATGGCTACCAGCACTTTGAGAGTCAAAAAAGTATATCAAGGAACTCAAAATTAATACCCGTGGCTCCTGATGATATATTGAAGTCTTATGAAGCGAAATAATCAGTCAGTGCAAGAAACTGAAAATTATTTACAGTTATTTACATTATTACTTGTGGGCTACTCCAGAGCCTCAGGCAAACAGGGAAATACGATTCTTTTCTGTGAACTGATTCTTTCGAACTGGAGCGCTGAATCGGTTCATTCATCATAGGATCAGATAAGCTCTATTTTGGCTCATTTCAAGTCGGAGTGACTGTCAGGCGTCTGAAAGTGAGTTTTGATTGCGTAACTTGTAGATCTGTGCTGCTTGAGCGGCGAACTGTTTCAGACGGTCCAGTCCGATTTGATGAACTGGTTCAACTAGTTCACTAAAAAGAATCGGTTCAAAAGAATGATTAGTTCGTGAACCGGACATCACTCCGAGTCCGGACCGTTTGCCTGAGTCTCTGGATTACAGGTAATAATGTTGTAAATAATGTTGAGTTGCTTGCACAGACTGATCGCTTCGCTTCATAAGACCTCAATATATCATCACGAGCCACAGGGATTCATTTTGTGTTGCCTGTATGTGCTTTTTTTGACTCTCAAAGTGCCGCTAGCTGCTGACTATTACTTAATGAATCACCAAGGAGCACAGTTTCACCTAAAAATCTTCTTAACTGTTTTACTGAAGAAAAAAAGTCACCATCTTGGATGGCCTGAGGGTGAGTAAATTAACAGCAAATCTTTATTTTTGGGTGAGCTTTCCCTTTAAAGCAACATAGGCACTTTTCCCAGTTGTTGTAATGGGATAATGGTCATCTTTCTCATCTCGTGATGATCAGGTGCATTAACAGCAGCTGCACTAAAGCAGAAACCGGCAGATTTCTCATTCAGAAACTAGTTTGAAAGCTGACTTCCTCTTTTGAAGGTTTTCACCTCACAAAGCATTTACTCTGTGGTGCGTCGATAAGGATAATGAGCAGGAATGTGAGCTGGGCGGGAGTTTGAGCTGAAGATCAGATGAATGAGATTGAACCTAGAGACAGAAACACATTTGAAGTCACTCAACAGGAGCCTGATGCAACTCGACTGCAAATGTGTGTGATACACGTACAGCGTTCCTGTCTGTCCTGCTGGGCTGCATTTGAGCGGGTCACTGAGGGGAAGTCTTGGACTTTCTTGGAAGCTGCTGCGTTTTTCTGAAGGCCTTCTTCCTGGAGGGTCATCTTAGGGCTGCACGAATTATGGTGGGAAAATAGTAAGTGATTGCAATTTAAAATGCAATTATTTTTTATTAAAAAAAGCTTCAGGTTTGCTGTTCATGTTTGTAGGGCAGCAAAAAATTTTACTCGAAATTTTGTGTTTTTTTTTTTTATCAATATGACAATAATAATAATAATAATCAACTAGCTGAAAAAGGTTTTGAGATTGTTGTTCATGCTTTTACTGCATTTTTAAGTTTGTGATTTAGATTTGTAATTAATAAAATAAATATAGTATTATTAGACATTTTTAATGTTGTCATTTTATTGGATTGATTTTTTCTTTTTATTTTGAAGAAGATAAGACAATGAGTGATTGTGAGTTTGCGTTGGGTTTAGTTCGAGACCTCTATTTCATCCTCCATTTTGGCTGTTGAATAATGTGCCGATGCAGTCCTCTATCAGGTCCTCTTCTCCTCTCACTCTGATTTCACGGCCTGTGCTGGCTCTTAGCGTTTCACGAGCAGCGGATTATGAAAGTGGAGCTCTAGCGGCTCTAGTGGAATACATTAGCATTTCCAGTGCATCTGTCCCGCAGGATTGATCCAGCTTCACTGTGTGTGTGTTATTAAAGGAGCAGCGTCTCTGAATGCATTCTCAGTCTCTACACTCAGTGTCTGTCCTCAGTCTCACACTCACACTGAAAGTACATACTAAACGATTTTCTTAAACACTTGATATTTCAGAGAAAGATTTTTGTAATAATCTTGCCTTAAAATAATATAATAGATTTTTTGTTGTTATATATATTTAATATTTGTAATATTTAATATAACAATAATAATATAATAATTAAATAATATAATACAAGACGATAATAATATAATAATTTTTAATATAATATTTTTTTTATAATAATTATTATTATTTGTAAGAAAAATATATATTATTATTATTATTTTATAATCATTTTATAAACATTTTGGGCCCAATTGTGCATGCTTACAAACAAGCACAACAAACCTGGTGTTCTTTCTTTATTAAAAACAGATTTTAAATCAAATTCACAATTTTTACTGGAAAAAATCCCAAAATCATGCTGCCCTAATATTCATATATATTAATTTCATTCATATAATATTATATTCTAACATTCTTATATTGTGCCAAAGTGTGTTTTCTTATTGCATTTAAAAGCCCCTCCCCCCTCAAAAATCATTCTGTCCGATTTCAAAAACAATAAAACTAAATACAGTAATTTTGTATTGAAAAAGGAATATGAGTCCCCTTTATGAGACCTTTGTTATTGCTTGCTAAGGATTTATTTATATTAATTACATTTATTTATAATTTGACTTGAATGAAAGTGAGGCTGTGAGGGATAGACATAATCTTGTATATCTTCTTGTTCTTTCAACTGCTGCTGCATCAGAAATGCCTTTTTCCACATAATACAAGACGATAATAATATAATAATTTTTAATATAATATTTTTTTTATAATAATTATTATTATTTGTAAGAAAAATATATATTATTATTATTATTTTATAATCATTTTATAAACATTTTGGGCCCAATTGTGCATGCTTACAAACAAGCACAACAAACCTGGTGTTCTTTCTTTATTAAAAACAGATTTTAAATCAAATTCACAATTTTTACTGGAAAAAATCCCAAAATCATGCTGCCCTAATATTCATATATATTAATTTCATTCATACAATATTATATTCTAACATTCTTATATTGTGCCAAAGTGTGTTTTCTTATTGCATTTAAAACCCCCTCCCCCCTCAAAAATCATTCTGTCCGATTTCAAAAACAATAAAACTAAATACAGTAATTTTGTATTGAAAAAGGAATATGAGTCCCCTTTATGAGACCTTTGTTATTGCTTGCTAAGGATTTATTTATATTAATTACATTTATTTATAATTTGACTTGAATGAAAGTGAGGCTGTGAGGGATAGACATAATCTTGTATATCTTCTTGTTCTTTCAACTGCTGCTGCATCAGAAATGCCTTTTTCCACAAAAGTCCCAAAAGGTTTGGTCTGTGAAAATGAAACATGACACTGAACGACTTCTGAACAGATTGTGCATGATGCAGACACCCACAACAACAACAAACCACGCCACTCTATCTGTCTCTCACTCTAAACATGTAGTTTATAGTATAAATCATATAATATACGGTCACAGACTCAGTGAAGCGTTTTAGCTGTGATGTGATTGAGTCCTGCAGTGTTGTGTGTGTCGGTGAGCCGTGGTTCTGCGGTGTATCGGATGTCAAGCTGGCTGTCGTTCACTGGCACAAACAGACGCTCGCTCATCTTTGAGAACTGGAGGGAACTCTAAGAATAGAGCAGTTCCTTAGTGAGTCCATGATGTACAGTATATGTGATCAATTATACTGTTTTCTAAAGGCAAAGGATGTCACAGCAGTGTATGTACTATGTAGGGCCCTGTGACATATGGTTTATTTTTTTCCCAAATGCAGTTTTTTCCATTTAATTTTTTCTGGATTCCATTATTTTTTTTTTTATCTATTTATTGAAATCTATTTATTTGATCTATTTGATCTATTTATTTATATTGAATATCTGTTATATCTGTTTATATCTTACTTATATCTATTGAAACATATACAATTTAACAACAATTAATAGAAGTTTAACAAAAATTATAATTTTTGGGCACTATGAATGAAATCCATTTTTTCCCTCAAATTCCATTTTATTTTTCGAAATTCTGTGTTTTTTATTTAAATTTTTCTGGCTTCTGTTTTAATGGTTAAATTAAATTTTAGTACTCCAAAAACATGGTCAATTACCATTTTTTTAAATAACCAAAAAGCAAGTCTAATCAACTGAATAAATACAATTTTAATACAAATTTAATTTCAATGTAAAATTTTAGAATGTTGTTGCAAATTGTACAATAAAAATGTAAATATAAAAAATAGTAACAATTTTTTAAAATGATTTTAAAATATGCAGTTAATTTCTTGGCTGAAATAGTTTGGGCACATCTGTGTTGTGCATTTGAGCTGATAACATAAAACTACAAATTAATTCAAAATATTAGTAAAAATGTAATAGTATCTCTTTAGTTATTCTAAAATAACACTGGTGTTAATGCAGTAATTCAGTAAAAATGCAATAAATATGAAACATTTTACAATAATAGGCCCCTATGAAATGTTTAATTTTTTCAGAAATCCTGTGTTTATCAAAAATGGTGGTAATCAAATGAAGGTACAAAACATTTACAATTGAACTGATTTTTTTTATGTAATCAAATGAAAATGTAACACTTCCTTTTATGTTTAGTCCAAAAGAAGTGCTGCACAAAAGATGTTTACTGTTAAAATAAAGAAAAAATAAGTGATATTCTTTGAAAATGACGTTTTATTAATAATTTTTTTAAATTCTTACTTTGAGAAGCACATTCTGCTGTTCAATAGTAAGATATTTCTTTCACTATTTCTTCAACTTAAACCAAACTTATTTTGACACTAGTCCATTTAGTGATTCAATACAGCCCTAATTTTAATTTCATTTAAAGTTTGTGAATTCTACAGTAAATTCTGTTTTTATGATTGTATTCTGTCTTTCATTTTCCACATCATGGAACTGCAGGGCACTGTGTAGGTTTATCCAGAGTCGTCTAATTCTAGTCATTCTGCCTGAAAGATCTCAAATGACTGCTGTTTCTCCGTCTGAACTCCTTATCAAAGGTCTTTCAGGCTCCTCACAGCATGACTTCCTTCATACGGTCTATATGGTGTGAGACCCCGGAGACGCCGGGACGGTCCTGTTCCCATGCTTCCACTGAATACGGCCACTTGTTTGGGGAGACCCCGGCCTGCCGTGTTTTACATGCTAATGTCTGCTGGGAGAAACGCTCTGTGAGTCCTGTGAAATTCTCTTTGTTCGCTCCGATGAATCGCTTTCAGTGGCTTTCTCTGCGCATTGACAAGTGAGCATTCCTGAGCGCATGTGGACGGAAGAGACTCGCTCCTCATCCAGTGTTTATCTGTGACTGAACTCACACTAGAGCACTGCAGCAGGTTTGCACTTCATCTCTCGGCTGCTGTAGTTTTGTGCATTTGAGCTTGTGACACTCAGTAAATAAAGGCCTTTTTGCCTTATTGCATATGTTCCTACTTGATATCACAATTGCCTGGTTTTGTGTAAGATCGTCAAAAGAGAATAATTGATTATGTTTTACACTCTTGTTTCTGCAAACGTTATCATATAACTCATTGATGCATTTTATTTCGTTAGAAATGTTTATTTCTCTGTTCACGTGATGTCAAACTCAAATGTTCCTACAACTACAACTAATACTATAAAATACATTTCCATAACTTTTAATAAAATAAATGTTAACTGAAATAAAATATCTTATTTTTTATATTTTTATATTTTATATTTTATTTTATTTTAGTTTATGTAATAAAATAACTAAACATAAACGAATACAATTTTTGTAGACATGTTTAAAAATAAAAAATGGCAAAAACACAGCAAAATAAAAACAGAAAATATTAAATTAAAAATGAATTCCAAACATCTCAGTTATACTAAAATAACAGTGTTAATGCAATAATCTTGTAAAAATGCAATACAATATTTTATATATATTATTGCATTTTTACTAGATTATTTCAAATTTCAGTTACTGAAATATTAGCTGTACTAAAATAACTAGCTGAAATAAAAAAAATAATAATAAAATTAAAAATGGCATAACACAGCAAAATTACTTAAACTTTAACTGGAATTAAAATGAAAACAGAAAATATAAAATTCAAAATATTAAAACAAATTTAATGGTATCTTAATTATACTAAAATATCACTGGTGTTGAAGCAATAGTCAAGTAAAAATGCAATGATGTAAATAAAATAAAATATTTTAAAAACTTAAACTTCTTTTAATTGCTCATTTTCATTTAGTTTATGTACTAAAATAACTAAAACAATGACTGAAATAAAAATGTATAAAAAACTATATAGACTAAAAAATGAACAACAAAATTACTAAAACTTTAACTAAAATTGAATTTTAAAAATAATAAAAATTCATTCAAATTATTAATAAAAATCTGTCAGTATCTCAATACTAAAATAACACTGATGTTGATGAAATTCTAATAACCGTAAAACATAAATATTGGTTAAAACAGTCCATTTTAATTATATGTGATGTTATATTCAAAGCTTTTTGATGTCATTCAGGGCACACGGTGCCAGGTTTCATATACAGCGAAGCCGCATGCACTCTCACTTCCTGTGGTTTTGTGACTACTTCCTGTCCTCTGGCACTGGAGAAGGGTCCGCGTGTGGGTGGACTCATGCTACCTTTCCATAAGTGGTTAAAGTTGCTTTAGCATCCTGGTGACATGGTGTGATGTCACAGGAAATGAGAAACAGGAAGTGTTGAGGGTAACGGCGGTAATGTGAATTTTCATGCTGTCATTGACTTAATAAGGCAAAGAGGTCAAACCGCAACGTCTGATAACAACATACTTCCTGATCACAGCATCCCCTTTTATGGAAGTTATGCAAAATTGGAAAAACTGTTGATATATATTAGTGCTATCAAACGATTAATTGCAAGTTTTTGTTTACATTTTTATTTTGGATGCGATTAATCGCGATTAATCGTTTGGCAGCACTAATATGTATATATACTGTTGAGTATTATTGAGTACAGTAATGCATAGATGATTATGAGATAAGGAATTAATTTCAGCTTATGATTTGCATATGTATATATTCTGGTCTCTCGTTATTATGTAGAATTTAAACTTAATTGTTGATTATTATGTACACTAAAAAATAGTGTATAAAAAAAATATATTTTACAAAGAAAATACTTTTTTAAAGTTTATAATTTTTTATAATATAATTTATTTCATTGTTTATATGTATATATAAATTTAATTCAGTGTGTTACTTGCCATATCTTTATACTCAATTAATTGTGAAACTTACTAGCAATTTCTGAGTGAAAATTGTTTCAATCTAAATCTTACACCAATTTATTTTTTTAGTGTGGTTCTTTACATTTTAATTTTTTAATATGAGTTAAATAGTTTTGAATAGAATATTAGCTTAATACTAAGTACTGTGCAGGATTCAGTATTATATTAGTTTTCGTCACATGACCTAATTTATATTTACATATCCCAAGTTTTATTTAGCATCATTTTATGTATAAATGCTGAATTATTTAGCATTTTTATTTCAATTTTGTGTAAAAGTGTGCACATGTGTGCCAGTCTAATCACATACTGTGCACAGAGTACATACTGCATACAGCAAAACTAGTGTGAGTAGAATAAGTAGTGTGCGATTCTGAATTATTCATAATTAATTATAACTAGTTATGATTAATTATTCATATTTCCCATGAGCTGATTCGTTACACAGTGAATGAATGAAATATTTCCAGACATGTCTAAAATACACTGTCTGGTTTTGCACCAAATATAGTCGTGGAAGAAACGTTCTGGTTGATTTAGCAGAAAGCACTCACTCCTGATGAGTTCAAGCATTGAAGTGCTTTGCAATTAAGTTCAGTAATGAAGGTTTGACTCCTACAGACGGAGGAGTGTGAGTGTGCTGCTGAAGAAAACAAAGAGAACCAAACCCAAACTGAGCTGCCAATCAAACGACAGCACACTCGGGCCGCTCGCCGTGACCTTTGACCCGCTGCGCTCAGATAAGGTGAAATTTCAGCCGGACTATGCAAACAGTCGTCTTTGCATGCACTGAACACAGCAGTGATAGTCAAATGCTGGTTTCTCATGACAGACGACAGATAAACACTATCTACAGCACGACTTTCAGGAATCAATCAAACCAGGAACAGAGTGCAGAAATGAGAGAGAGCCTAGAGAGTCAAGAAATATACTGGTGATTAAAGGAATAGTTTACCAAAAAAATTAAACTCCATGTCGTTTCAAACTTGTATGACTTTCTCCCACAGAATATATTAGGTATTTACATAATGGTAGATTTATGTGACCACCACTATGAAGTTGTGTGTGTATATATATATATACATACATATATATATATATATATATATATATATATATATACACACACACACTTAATTGTAATACACTTAATTATGTTAATTAATTTGTTAACTATTTTTTATATATTTTTTGTTTAAATATTAAAATGTAAACATTTATTTATGTGTATATTTATAGCTTTTTAGTTACATATATATATTTTAGATATTTATAGTATATACTGTATATTAAAATGAATTTAGTATAAATATTTATCATTCATTTATAAAAATGTTATGTATATTTCTAGCTTTTTTTAGTTCATTTTAATTAATGTTTGTGTGTGTCTGTGTGTGTGTGTGTGTGTGTGTGTGTATCTGATACACACATACAATATGCAGCATATATATAATGCATGTAGATAAATAAAATAATATTACACACACACACACATGCATATATACATTACTATAACTGCTGTAAATGTGCATTTCACAACACAGATCGTCACATGCAGGTTCCTGTAGCAGCTCAGTGTAATGTATTCAGTGAGAAACACAGGATGACCTTTATCTAACTGACTCTGGATGTGTTTTAGAGTCGCGTGTCACTTTAAATTTTCTGAAGAAAGTGTGTGGTGGTTGCCATGCATAGTGTTGTGATTGGTTGCCATGGCAATGTTAGGCGGTTGCTAGGGTGTTCGGGATGATTGTTTACAGGCTGTTTACTGAAAAGAGCCAAAGATGTGATTCAGATCAGGATTTTATCATGCAGCAGGTGAAGATCTTATTCTGGAAGTCTCCAAAAACGGTTATGGTTCAGTAACAAGCAACAAAATCTTGACGTGCCAGCAGTGAATCTATTCACTCTGAACTTCCTGCTCAGAAACAGCTCCATCCCGTCAGTCTGTGGAGAGCTGGAGCAGGGTTTGTTGTTGACTGGTTGTGCTGAATCAGAAGTGCAGGAGTGATTGTTTATTGTGAGTGTGTGCGTGTCGTAACGTATCTGAGCAGAATAAGATGATCCAGATCTTCCCAGTGCTGCGTCATCATATCAGGACAGACTGAGAGATTAGATTCCAGAGAGTCGTCAGGACGGATCCATTCATTCACACAAAATTCAGCCTGCCATCAGTAAATAACCTGAACATGAAATCAAAACTCAACCAGTTTCAACCAGTTATTACTACAAGACATTCAAGACACATTATATATATATATATATATTGTGGGTTTCCCAGGGCTATTGATTGTATATGTTTTTCATTTTATATATACACACACACGCACACACACACACACACACACACACACACACACACATATATATATATATATTTGTTACACATTTTATGTATTTATAAAATGTATATTTATGTATGTATTTATTTACTGTAAATATTAATTATTATCATCATTTGTATTATTAATTGTACATAAATATTGTGATTCATTTATGGATTTATATATTATTATCTTTTTATATCATTTTTTACACAATGTAGATTTGATAGTTGGATTGAGCAAAAATGTCAGGAGTGACGGAGCGTGTCCTGAAAGGGAAAGCCGCTCTCAGCTCTGAGCCGGGGACTCTGTCGTCACGCTTTATTAGCTCGAGGCGCTTGGCTTACAAAATCACAACGATGAGGAATGTACTGAGACACAATAGAGAGAGACGCACTACATCATGACAAGAGATGACAGAGTCAAATAACCGTCCAGCGGGACACAGCCGTGATGAATGTCCACAGAGAGACACCGTCCACACGCCTGCAGTAATGACCTCCTCAACACTACAACAACAGTGCATCTTCATTCCCACTGTCCTTGTTCTGATGTGCTTACTCACTGATTAATTATTGCGTCCGTGCATTTGCATGAAAAAGAATTACAGGCAGTTCCAGAATAACAATGTGTTTGAGTGTCCCTCCGGTGATTTCTGCCTGTGATCTGCAGGGCCTCGATGCTGTTGTTCTGCAGCAAGCGTCATGTTTTTGTGCGTGGCTTTAATCAGATCTGGATAACTGCTCCTCTGAGACTCTCAGACCTCCTGACAGCAGATCTGTGCCTTTTGTTTTCCTTCAGCCGAGGAGAAAGAGCAGTTTATGACAGCACAGCAACAGAGAAGCTGTTTCACAGGGATTTTACTTTTGCACTTATATGTCTCTGACTGGGGTTTTCGCTTGTATTCAAACACATTTGAATGCATTTTCATACTAATTAGACATTTATGCAAGATTTTATATAGATGCTACGTTGCTGACATGTTCGACACAATAAGCTCAGCTATTCTGTTAAGGTTTGCTCTGCTGACCTGTTTTTTAAATTTATTAATTAATTACTTTATTTATTTTATTATAAACATCATACATTTTATTATTGTGATTTAGTTTTTTTTTTTTGTTTAGATTTTTATATTTGTAATTTTTTATGTTATTTATTTGTTATAAATATCATTTTATTACATATTTATGTTTATTTATTTGTTATATATTTTATTTATTAATTACAAAAATGACCTGTTTATTTTTTTATTTCTTTGGTGACCCAAAAATAGCCATCTTCCCTTTTAATATAAACATTAGGCATCAAGAAAGTCCCAAGAAACAGTTTTCCAGTTTTTATTTATTCATTAGTTTATTATAAATATCATATTTATTTATTTATGTATTTAATTATTTATTATAAACATCATAAATGTTTAGAATTAATTACATGTTTATATTTATATATATTTATTTGTATACATTTATTTTTATAATAAATATCTATCATAATTATTTTATATATAATAGTTTTATATTAATTCTAATTGTATAATTAAATAATCATTAATTATATTTATATTATTATTTATGCATTTATTCTAAATACCTATTATATTTTTTATTATATATATATATAATCCTTTTATATTAATTTTAATATAGAATTAAATAATATATTATTTTGTATCATTAATTATATTATTATTATTATATTGTTATTATATAATACTTTTATATTTATTTATCTGTTATATGTTTTATTTCTTTATAACAAAAATCAAGTGATTATTTGTGCAAATCCATTAATTGATGCAAAAATGACCATCTTCATTTTTAAAATAAGCAGCATCAAGACTGTCCCAAGAAACTGTTTTCCAGCTGAACTCTTGTTCTGTCGAGTGTGTGTGCGTCTGGTTTCTTGTGAGACTCTGAATCCTGAGCAAACATCGCTGCAGACTCATCCATCACGGCTCATTCTCATGCTAATGCTAACGGATGACGTCTTAGCCTCAGTCAGCACTAAACTCTTGTTTACCAGCATGTGTTGTGGTGCGTCTATTCAGCCCAACAAACTGCCTGCAATGTCTCTTTCTCTTTCCTCACTATGACTTCTGTCTTGTTTTGTGGTCAGTATTGCTGGTGACTCAATAGCACACAGTTAGAAACTCCTGGAAAACACCACAGCCTCTGCTTCACCTCAGTCCTGGACGTTTAATTGAATCCAACAGTGCTGGTGTCTGTGCTGAAACTGCTACTGCACTCAAACACATCAATGCAGATGAAGTTTCACAAGCTTGCCAAAAGCCAAAACGGCTCTTGATTCGTCCCTGAATATAAACACAGTCACATGATCACCTGAAACAGTCAGCTCATTATTTTGCGATGTTGATGTTGGCTGATGTTTTTGAAAGTTTTCGTGATACAGGACAATCAGACGTGGAAATCACACAGATGGCAAGTGATTATCTGCAGCTTCCTGGTTTTGATTGCATTGAACTAGATGGAGAGTACCGTGAGGAATACAGACCTGGGCTGCGTTCACAATAGCATACTACACTCTAAAAAATGCTGGGTTAAATACAACCCAGTGCTGGATAAAATAGGGACAAACCCAGCAATTGGGCTGTTTTGACCCAGCGGTTGGGTTAAATGTTTAACCCAACCTTCTGGGTAGTAACCCAACCGCTGGGTCAAAACAGCCCAATTGCTGGGTTTGTCCCTATTTTACCCAACACTGGGTTGTATTTAACCCAGCATTTTTAAGAGTGTAGCATACTACGCTTACTATTTCTGCAGTATGCTACGCACCAGGGTTTTACATTTCTGTTCAATTCCTGAATTTGAACTGAGGAACAAAAAAGGATGCAGAAGCGGGTTATTATTGTAAACTAAATAAAAAAAATAAAATAAAAAAAAAAGTTAATTGAAATAAAACAAACATTAACTGAAATAAAATAAAATATTTACTAAAAATATATATATTTTTTCATTTCTCATTTTCATTTATTTAGTTTAAGTTGATGTACTAAAATAAAAATAAAACTGAAATCTTTGCAACTTCAGGGATCTTATCTATGCACAATCAGCTTGTAACACTCCAAAGAGAAAGGAAAACTTGAAATCGCATCGTATGACCCCTTTAAAATAAAAACTAAAGACAAAAAATGGTAATAATAAAAATGACAAAACACAACTGAATTACTAAAACTTTAACTAGAATGAGCATTTCTCATTTTCATTTAGCTTAACACCTAAAACTAAATAAAGTTAATACATAAAACTAAAGCTGAAATAAAAATTAATAAGAACATATTTTTTAAAAATAATAATAAAATGGCAAAAACACATAATAAAATTATTAAAACTAACTGAAATTAATATTTCTCATTTTCGTTTAGTCTAACTCAATGTACTAACTAAAATAACTAAAAAGTAAAACTGAAATAAAAATGAATAAAAACTCTACAGACATTTAAAAAAATACAAATTGCAAAAACACACCAATAAATTAATAAAACTTTTAAAACTTTAAATTAAAATTAAAGTGGAAGCAAAAGTAAGTATAAAAATAAAAACTGAAAAATAATTCAGTCTTTCAAAAATATCTTTAAAAAAAAAAAAAAAAAAAAATTTTTACATTTAAGTAATATTGAAATGAACTGATATTCATATAAATGCAATTTTTGACTTAGCAAAATTGAGATATTTAGCTTTGTAGTGTAATTTAGTGTTCAATGTTGACTTGAAAGTTTTGAAAACAGTTTAAAATGCCTTAAAGTTGTATAGGCCTTGCCTTGATGATGGATAGTTGGTGAGTCGATTTGTACCATGCTATTTGTTTTCACCGCTGTTTGAATTGTAAAACAAGTATATTTCACATTTATTTGCAAATTGTAATTGTAACTCAGTGACAGTATTTGTGATGCCTTACTGTTCAGCATGAAGGGATTTTCATTTGCAACCCATTTTGCTGTCATAAAGTGCTGTGTTTCTGAGTGAGGATGTTGAGAGGATGTGGTTTGATTTTTATTGATCAGGAGCTGATGTCAGCATGAAGTCAGAGCTGAATGTGATTTGATCTTGTTGACAGTAAAAACAGACCTCAGCACAAACGCACATTCTTCATCTGCATGTTGATTCTCAGGATTTGATGAGTGTTTTCGTGTGTGATCAATAGTGTGTTCTGGCGCAGTCTCTCGGGATTTGTGATTCAATCTCAGATCTGGCCGTCAGAAGTCTGTCTCGGTCCTGCAGTGCTGATTTAATGCTCAGTGTGAGTGTGTTGATCTGCTCACTCTCATCTGCATATATCTGTATATAAGTGTGGTGCTGAAGAGTGTGTGTCATTCTGTCACATGATCGCACAACATATCTCCACATAGTGTGGTGTTTATTACTAATGTCTTCATAACTAGAGATCAGTATGTTTTACATTT
Source organism: Sinocyclocheilus rhinocerous (assembly GCF_001515625.1). Classification (NCBI taxonomy): domain Eukaryota; kingdom Metazoa; phylum Chordata; class Actinopteri; order Cypriniformes; family Cyprinidae; genus Sinocyclocheilus; species Sinocyclocheilus rhinocerous. The sequence continues at coordinate 35,864 of NW_015662353.1, read as the reverse complement.
GGGCATTTTGAGATGATCAGTTTTGGATGATAGCCATGATGCTTGATTATTTAATTTTATTTGTGAATTTTTAATTTAAAAAAAAGCATAATAGCGTTTTATGCAAAATAAATGTTAATTAAATTTTTCTCAATTTTCTTGATTTATATCGGTGTCATTTTAGTATTATTTATATACTGTTATATTGTTTCTTGATTTTTTGAATTAGCTTTTAGTTTTTTTTGTCATCATTTATTTTAGGTTTAGTCATTTTGTTATGTGCTTTTGTTTTTATTGTCTTTACTATTTCTTTTAGTTTTAATTATTTTTATTTCAATTTCAGTTTTAGTAAATTTAGTGCTTCAACTTAGTTTAAATTAACTTTAGTTTATTTATTTATTATAATTTTAGTTATTTCAATTAACAAAAACATTTGAATAGTTTTTATGTAAAAAAATTATATAAAATCGCTATATATTTAATATGTATATTGTACATATGGTGTATTTTATATATTTTTAAATGATATAGAATAATATATGATATATTGTCTATATGATGCATACAGTATGATGCTATATGAAGTGTGTATTATTGTGTGCACACACAGATCGTGAGTGTATGGTGTGTGTTTGTGTGTTTCTGGCTCCTGATGTGTCTCAGCTGAGACTGTATTTGAATATTGTGTGTTGGAGCGTTGAGATGCTCGCTGTGATTAATGTGCCTGTGTGTGTGTGTGTGTGTGTGTGTGTGGCGGCTCGGATCTCTGCCATACAGATGCAGCTGTATCCTATCACACACACACACACACACACACTGGTATGATCTCTCATTCATGGCTTCAGACGGAGTGGAAATGTGAGATCAGCTGGACCTGTTTTACTGGCTCTGGGTTTGGATGTGTGTTAAAGCCTGAGGTGATGGGTCAGGTGGAAACCCCAGCGCTGACACACGCTCACACGTCTCCGCTCGATTACACCGCAGCCCCACTCTCACTCTGTTTGTGTTTCCTGGAAATGTTGTTCTTGTTCCATATAGTCAGTGCATTAACAGCACAGTAATAAGACTGCATTATCATCATCAGTGTGACAGTCACAGCTTTTAGCTAGAAAACTCTCTGATGTAAACTAACATCTCCAGGACTAAGTCTGACCAGGTTTCCTGATGCTTGAGTGAGTCTCTGCTCGTCATTCAAGCCAGTTATCACTACAACTACATCTACTGATAATTCATGCTTTTATGCCATGCAAATTTAAACATTTGGTTTTCTGTGATGTTTTAAACATCGATTGTTTAAAAGTGAAAAATATGTCAGTAACATTATCCAGCTGCTTTCCAGGAGAAGGCGTTATGCAGTGCATTGCTGTCATCGTTAAATTGTTTTAAATTAAAAACAATGTTTTTTTTTGTATTTTATGCAGTTATATGTAATATATAATATATCTAAAGCTATTAAAAATCCATTGTCGTCTTAACTAGAGATAAGTATGTTTTATATTTGGTCATTTTGAGATGATCAGTTTTGGGTGATGCTTGATTAGTTCATTTTTATTTTATTTTATTTTAGTTGTACATTCTGAATAAAAGAAAAAAACTGCATTTTATGTAAAATAGGTGTTCGTTTGATTTTCAAAAATTTCTATATACTTATATATAAAATATATATAAATCTATTATTTGAATTCAAAAGCAACATTTTTATTGAAAGAACTATACATATACATATATATTTACATTTGCACAATTCTGTTGCCAAAAATATTAATATTCTTAATATTTTATAAAACTAAGAAAATATATTTTATATAGGTTTAATAAAACACATAAAATTCCTTTGCTAAAAATATTATATATTAACTCTTGTAAAATTCTATTGCTAAATATTGTGTGTGTGTGTGTGTGTGTGTGTGCGCGTGCGTGCGTGTGTGTGTGTGTGCGCGTGCGTGCGTGTGTGTGTGTGTGTGTGTGTGTGTGTGTGGCTGGGCCAGTGAAAATGTTGATGGGGCAAGTAATCTGGGCCAGCAGAAAATTCTTTATTGTTAAACGCTGAACTAAATATGTTGTACAGAACAGATCTGATACAGTAAACCTGAACATGCTTTTGGAAAATATGAATCTTTTGACAACAGCATTCAAAGCCCATTTTACTTTTGTAATGTGTCATATTTCAGACTGAAACAGAATATTCCAGCAGAAAAAAAATAGGATGGATACAGGTGATGTCAGCCAAAAAGAAAAGTCATTTCAGAGGGGATTTTGATGAAGCAGTTTGAAGACAGACATTTGTTTTCTTTGGATCAAACATGCACAGATGAATTATTCACAGCAAGAGCAGGAACGGGCATTTAAAGGGGTCACCGGATGCTACATGCACTTTTACAAGTTGTTTGAACTGAAATGTGTGTTGGCAGTGTGTGTACACAACCACCCTATAATGATAAAAATCCACCCAGTGTTTTTTTTAAAATCTGGTTAAATCTTTACCCCTTTCTCAAATCGAGCCGATCTCAGATGCCTGTCTGTGTGACGTCACACAGACAGGCCCCTCCCACGATAGTTTGATTGACAGTAGCGTTTCGGCACAGACTGGACTGGTGTCTTACCTTAGCTCCGCCCTGAGTGAGCTGTCATCAGTCCGCCATTGTTTCACTGCTGGAGCAGATGTAGACAAGAATGACTCCTAAGTGATTGAGGTGTTCTGTTGTTGGATGTAATAATGAACATAGCAGTCGTCATTTACTCCCGACATCTGAGCCGCTGAACTCGCAGTGGATTACATTGTTTCTGAAGGGAATGCGCCCCCGATCTACATAAATGCGTCTATGTTCGCTTGAATCATTCGTGATCCAGCTTCACCTCCAGAAGAAGCGAGTATAAGGTTTTGTAATAAATCTTTGCAAATCGCCTTTCCTAATAATGTGCTAATTAGCAAGTTTCACGATGAATGCAGCTAAAGTAAACAGTCTCTCTGAGAGCAGCTCAGAAGAGAGGGGCGGGGTCAGCAGAGCTCATTAACATTTAAAGGAAAATGCTACAAAAACGGCTTGATCTAAAAAAGAGCTGTTTTAGACAGGGTAAAAAAGGTGTTTTTTACACTACCATTGAGAAATTTTAACCAAACTATGTTACAGACTTTTCATAAAGACCCTAAAGAATCATATCAACTTGTGGAAAATAGGCATCCTATGACCCCTTTAAGAAACTTTAATTAATGCTGTCACGTAACAAATCTGTTCAAATGTAAAATTAAATGAATTGCTAATTACTACATTGAAATAAAAATGTAAAGCCTGTACAAATATTAGAAATCGTGAATATAAATAATTGAGAATCATGTAAACAGTGCACATTTCATTTATCTATTATAACATTTATGTAGTTTTGTTCGCTTGGC